>NC_136919.1:84003306-84215699 GCF_949752795.1 Hyperoodon ampullatus
GAGGGCAAGGGTTACCAGGGATGTGGGGGGCCACTCAGCTTCTCCATCCTCTTCTCCTGGCTTCATTCTCCTCTCCTGCGACCAACTAGCATGCTCCATGTGGTGGGAAACATGGGTGGCTGCAGCTCCAGGGCAGACCTTCCAGGTTTAGTCAAGGCTCACTCCCTCTTGGTCTTGAGTTTGAAAACTCTGGAGAAAGAATTCTGGTTGTTCCCAGTTGGGTTGTGTGCCTAGCCGTGGGCCAAGCAATTGAGGTGGATTGGAAGACCACAAAATACAGGTGTGGTACCTGTTATAAGAGTGATGGGTATGAGTCATTCCCTCGAAGAGGGGGGCTGAGCAGCTAAACCTTTAGGTGGGCACCCTAGCTATCAGGCACAAAGGACTCCTCTCTCTCTCTCTCTCTCTCTCTCTCTCTCTCACACACACACACATCCATACACACTATAACACCCACACATACACATCGGTAATTCCCCAAATCCCTATTTTATTTCCAGCCAACCAAGCCCAAGTCATAGGGAGACATGATACCTGGAAAGATAACTTTAGTTAACTTTCATTTTTATGGATGTTTACACCCCAACTAAGAAGGGTATTATAAAGAGGAGTGATAAAAAAAATCTATAAAATGTTAAGCTTATAAAATGAAAATTATACCTAATCAAAAATATAATGCTATCTAATCAATCCAGGAAAAAGAGGTCAAGCCTCCTTAATCTTTATTCTTTCAGGTTGGTGTGAGGGATTCTCTTTTTGGCCCCTGCTCAAATCTCCCCTATAACCATCAAACTTCCATTGCTATTTGCACCATACATTTAGGGCATCAAAATGCTTTCAATACAAATCAGAAATTATCTACAGGCCCTACCCACAAGGCAGAGTATTTGAGCTAAATCCGGTGGGACAAAAATTGTATTTCTATGTTATCAGTTTATACAAGAGTTATTTATAGAAGGGCTATAAGCAGGCCAAATACTGGCAAAAAAAATCTGAATTCGTAACAGGTAAAAAATGATAACTTTAGAGTAGCGTTTCTCACTAGACATTACTGACTTTGGGGGCTGGATCATGCTCTGTTGTGGGGACCATCCGGTGCATTGTTGGATGTTTAGCAGCATCCCTGGCCTCCACCCACTAGATGCCAATAGCTAACTCTCTCTCCGAGGTGTGACAATTAAATACGTCTCCAGACATTGTCAAATGTCAACTGCAGGACAAAAATGCCCTAACTAAGAAAAGTAGAGAATAACAGTAGGAGAATCTTGCAAACTTAATTCAAATCACATTTGACTCTCTCATCAATATTGTTACTGCATAAAGCAAGAAACATCATTAATTCTGTCTGGTTTAAGAGGCAGGAGGAACCTAAAAAAAAATCAGAGATGGGGAACTTCTACACAAATACTCTAATAACTGGCCAAATATTTCCCTTTTCTAGGCTGGTAAAAATTTTAAATTTCCATCCATTGTCTTTTAGTTTATATTGGTACGCTTATAAAATAAACAGCATTTTGATTCTCTTAAAAGGCAGGATGATTTAAAAGAAAGAGCCAGGATTTTACTAAAACACCTACTCCCTATGCCAGGAAAATGAAGTTTTCCTAGCTCTTTTCCAGAGTTTTTTTAAGTCTAGAAAAACTGTATTAATTCAGGTCAGTTATGGGTAAATAGGGCATTTTAAAAACCAAACTTTATATTTGAGATTCCTGAAAATAATACGCATAGTTATCTTTGATCTCCATTATGGTAACCTTAAAATATGGCAGATATTTGAGTTTTAAATGATCTTATTTTGTCTTTATTTGCCCTAACTGTAGAATCAGGCCACTGTTAAAGCTCCGTATTTCTTATACAGCTGCAAAGGCAAGCAACCCAGTTCTCCATAGTCTCTAGTTAGCAGGCCCAACTAATTTAAGAATATGCAGTTTGTCTGTGACTGGTTTCTCCCGGGGCTGGAGATGTCCATTAGTGAGGCTCAAAGAGCATCGTCTCTCCTGCTTCCAGGATGCTCCTACTGAGATGGACTGAATGAGGGAGGAGAGGACCTCCGGTGACCACTGGTCCCTGGGCCATGGCTCATGTCTGTCCATCTTTACCCATCTCCCTGATTTTTCCCTATTATTCTTAACTCTGTTTTCACTCTCAGCCTAAAAGGTCACCAACAATGCCAATATGCCCACCCAGGGCCTAGAAGTTTGGACAGAAACCAATTTTCTCCTATTCAGAGACCCCCGCTGCACACACTGATACGTCATCCCCAGCACTGCTTTACGGAACAGAAACTTCCTAGAGAAATGCCTCACGTAAATTTGCAAGTTGGGACACTCGACACAGGTGGACAGCATTCTTCAATTCAGAGATGCATTTTCTGCCTCTAATTTGGAGAATCTGCAACAGGCTGCAGTTGCCCTTGCTAGGAGCACACTGCCCTTCCACCCTCTCCCCCTCCAAATCCTGCCCCTCTCGTGCCAGCCTTCCTCCTCCTCAGGGAGCAGGTCCTTTAACTCCCATTTCTCTAAGCTCCACAATTGCCCCGTTCCCCAGATACTCCCTAAAACAGTGGTTTCTAACTCATGTTCTGTGTGATAATCCCTGTGTCTCAGACCAGTTGGTAGGCAGAGACCATGGCTAGGATGGCTTCCATGCCCTCTAAAGAATCTTTTTATCGAGATGCTAAAAGTACCGAAAGAATACACTGTCCAGACGAATGGATAAAGAAGGTGTGGCACATATATACAGTGGAATATTACTCAGCCATTAAAAGGAATGAAATTGGGTCATTTGTAGAGACGTGGATGGACCCAGAGACTGTCATATAGAGTGAAGTAAGTCAGAAAAACAAATATCATATACTAAATGCATATATGTGGAATCTAGAAAAATGGTACAGATGAACCGGTGTGCAAGACAGAAATAGAGACACAGATGTAGAGAACAAGCGTATGGACACCAAGGGGGGAAGGGGGTGGGATGAATTGGGAGATTGGGATTGACATATATACACTAATATGTATAAAATAGATAACTAATGAAAATTTGCTGTATAGCACAGGGAACTCCTCTTCGCTGTACAGTAGAAACTAACACAACATTGTAAAACAACTATACCCCAATTAAAAAAAACACATTAGTAATAAAATTGCAAATTAAAAAAAAAGAACACACTGTCCAAAGAAAACAACTGAAAACCACCAGGATTTCTTAAAGTCTGGGTAAAATAGGCTGCTTAAAATGTCAAGGCAGGGGCTTCCCTGGTGGCGCAGTGGTTGAGAGTCAACCTGCCAATGCAGGGGACACGGGTTTGTGCCCCGGTCCGGGAAGATCCCACATGCCGCGGAGCAGCTGGGCCCGTGAGCCATGGCCGCTGAGCCTGCGCGTCCAGAGCCTGTGCTCCGCAACGGGAGAGGCCACAACAGTGAGAGGCCCGCGTACTGCAAAAAAAAAATGTCAAGGCAGATGTGTGTGACACAGCATATGAACTACCAGCCACGGGATCCTCCCAGTTGAGAAGGAAGACAAGGCTTCAGGGCAGCTTTCTGCACTATGCCTAGCTGTCCACCTGGCGAGCAGGGGACAGGAGATCTATAAAAATATTTCAAGACAGATCTGCTCGTCCACTTCTCTTCTCCATCTCTGCCACTTATATTAATTTTGTTTGACATTATTTATTTATACAATGAAATATAGTTGATGTACTATGTTGTGTTAATTTCTGCTGTACAGCAAAGTGATTCAGTTAGACATATATACATATACATTCTTTTAATATTCTTTTCCATTATGGTTTATCACAGGATACTGAATATAGTTCCCTGGGCTATATAGTAGCACCTTAATTCTGCAAGTAGCTAGGCAGCTGGATAGCTGGAAAAATAATAGTAGTCATTTTTCTACCTGCTGAGAAAGGCCACTCTGCTACCTGAGTCTGCCACGGGTGTGAGTCCTTGGGAAGGGAAAAGAAGCAAGCTTCTCGCCTCTTGTCTCATTGGGCTCAACCCTCCCCCAGTACCATCCCAACACATACATACAATAGCATTGCCCCAACATCTGAAAGACAGACAGCAGCATCTTAAGTAATACTTATAAATGATATTCCTGACCAACAAGCTTGCTCCAAACTAGAAGCCTCTGACTTCATTCCTTAACTATACAGTTTCTCTGCAATCATCCTAAAACCACAGATCTTTCTTTAGATTTTTAAGAGTCTAAGTGGATAAGGTGGTGTCTGAGGTGATTAAAATCCTCACCTACAAGGTTTCAGGACATCCTATGAACTCTTTACAGCATCAGAGGTCAGAGAATTCATTGATTTGCCCTGATGTTCACATGATTTCCTATCACACACCATAAAATACAGCAAGTATCATTTTGTTCTTTTAGGGTTATTGCTATTAATTTTGTGATCCATGAAACCATTTTTAAAAGTGATCTGCTTATAAAAAGTTTTAGGTTTTCTCTTTCTGAAGTACAGATAATGTTAATTATTTAAAGAATCCTGTAGCTAGAAGCTAGTTTGATTAGCAAAGAAAAGTATTTATTGAGGTCCTTTTATATAGGAGATTCAGGTTAAGTACTATGGAATGGAATGGCAAATCAACTCTGGGCATCAAGAAAACGAGTCGGTTTTTCTGCTTCCAGGTGATCTCTCCTCCTTACATTGAAATGAGGGGGTCGGGGTAGGTGTTTGTAAGTTCCCTTCAAGTTTTGATATTCAGTGATTTAACAATCTAAGATGAAAGGGTGTTCAGAAGCTAGGGGTCTATCAGGGACAGAGAAGAAGGCGATAAAAGCACAAAAAAAGTTTAAATTTTAAAATTACTGAACGTACAAGAGAAAATACAATAATATAGTGAAGCAATAAAGACCCCTGCCTGTGAAATGAGGCAGACTCTAATTTGATTCTGAGCTATGCCATTTATAGTTACACAACTTTGGGTAATTTCCTTAGCCTCTAAGCCTTAATTTCTGCATCCAAAAATGGGAATAATAATACCTACTTCATAGTTTATAGAGAGGATTAAATGAAATAGTTAATATAAAATGCTAGCACAGTGCTTAGAATATTATAAATAATAAATACTAGGTTTAAGAGTAGTTTAGTTTGCCATAGACATATGCATTTTTTTCTGTCCATCATTCCTCCCTTTGGGGAGGACCCCTCCTCACTTCATGTGGCTGGTGTGGGGCTGTCCTTATTCCTAAACTGAGCTCTAGGTGTGGCAGGTGACTCAGGCCCAGCGAAACTGTACTCCACCCCCCTTGGCTACATAATGGTTTCAGGAATAATATGTGACTTGATCTGGCCCAATCAGAGCCTTCACAGGAATTTTGTGAAGCTTCTTCTTCCTTCCTCTGAGATCCTGAGATCTAAGGATCACATTTGTTTGAAGCTGCCCGTGGCCATCCTGAGGAATCATGGAGAGAGTTACCTGAGAAGGAAGCCAACACAGAGGCAAGAGGTAGAGAAAAAGAGACTGTATCTGATGATACAGTTTGGCTTTGAGTCCAAGAGTATCAGAAGCTAGGTCTACCTGGGATTATCACCTACTAGAGCAATTAGTTCCCTGTTTTCCTTAAGCAAATCTGAGTTGAGTTTTTGTCACTTACAACCAAAGAACTATGAAGAGAGAGACAAATCTACAATTTATGAAAAACTGCTAAATGATTATAATAATAGACGTGGACATTTTCAGGAGCAGAGGCCAATTCAAGAGACAATCTTTTCTTCTAAATCATTACTTTCTACACTTTAGTAACAGAGAAAGAAGATGGGTTTTGTTTCCTCATTAGTCACAGCTAGTGGCTAGCCCCTTGGTGGCTGAAAATTAAGTCACCGAGACACCAAAAGAATTTGGGGAGCCTACCATCTGGACTCCTGGTAGCCAAGGGCAGGGAAGTAGCAGAAGTAACTGGAAAGCTGACCATGGGAGACTTTAGAATCACTTGTTATGCTGCACCAGCCCAGGAAGAACAAAGTTAAAATGTAAAGAATCAAAACCTAAAAGTGTTATGACACTTAAAGAGAAAGTAAAATTTTGTTTGTAGAGCAATGTTGGCTTTTCCATGTATGATCAAAGTAATCTTAGGTGATGTCTCTCAATTCTCTAGCTAGTAGCAAGAAAAAGGTTAGTGATATTCACTTAACGGATGAGAGCAATGAGGCTCAAGAAACTTGAGGAAGAGTCCCAGTATCACACAGTTATTTGATGGTACAGCTGCAACTAGAACCCAAGCTTTCTGAGTTTTATTCTAGTACATTTGAATATGCCATCTGTCCTCACTTCAGGTTGAGTGATATATTTGATATGGACATAAAAGGAAACTTACTTAACATTGTCTTTCTTTTAATCACTTTTCATTCTCCTATTGTAATCTAAGCAGAAAATATCAGAAGCCAAATTTGGATAGCTGATGAAATTACTTTGCAGCCTCATGGTCTAGTTGGGTGTGTGTGTGTGTGAAAACTTATTTTAAGCGAATTTTGCTAATGCCATTTGCAGCAACATGGATGGACCTAGAGATTATCATACTAAGTTGAAGTAAGACGAGAAAGGCAAATATCATATGATAAGAGATTATCATATTAAGTTGAAGTAAGATGAGAAAGGCAAATATCATATGATATCACTTATATGTGAAATCTAAAAAAAATGATACAAATGAACTTATTTACAGAACAGAAATAGACCCACAGACATAGAAAGCAAACATGATTACCAAAGGGGAAAGCGGGGCGGGGGGGAATAAATTACGGGTTTGGGATTAACGTATACACACTACTATATATAAAATAGGTAAGCAACAAGGACCTACAGTATAGCACAGGGAATTATACTCAATATTTTGTAATAACCTATAAGGGAAAAGAATCTGAAAAATATATATTTTGTAATAACCTATATAGGGCAAAGAATCTGCCATATATATTGCCATATATATATAATATATATATAAACTGAATCACTGTGCTGTACACCTGAAACTAATACAACACTAAATCAACTATACTTCAATTAAAAACAAGAATTTCTCTATACATTTATTTTCAAAAACAGATAAGCACCATGGTGGTAGGCATTCAGGAAACTTGGTGTTGGTATGTGAATAAAACATACACATACTACAAAATTAGGCAAAATGTTATATGATGTGCCATATGCTGTAGATAATTTCTGGTCTGGTCTGCTACATAAAAGTAAGAACTTCTGTGTTAACCTCTAGAAGGACAACAAAATGAACAGGAAGTTGCTAAATAATTTGAGTGGCTTCATCCTTGGGCTTCCCAGTGTTCTAGCATCTGAATATGGCAGCCAAGGAGGTCTAAAGGGAAGCAATTACAGCACCACCTACTGCCCCAGTAGAGGTTCTGAGAACCACAAGCCTTCCTACCCTCCACAATGATCCAGAAAAGGTCCCATGTGCAGCACAGCATCGTACTTTATAGAAAAGGCATGAAGTGGTAAGTGGGGAGGCTATCCCTAATTCTAGTCTCACAAAGTTCAACTGTCATTGACAGCAGCCTAGGTCTTTTCATGTGTGGCTGTATCCCTTCTTGATGTGATAAAACTAAGAAACATGTTTATTTGTAGGCTTACTGTAAACAGAAGCACAAGGAGATACCTTTAAATAAGGAAGAGAAGGCAAAAGGTAAGAGTCTCTAAGTAAACTGCCAGGTTGATGAGTCTAGGAATTATCAAGCATCATCAGTTGGTTGCCTCCAGCCCCATCCTTCCTTGAGAGGGGCACAGATGATCACGCAAACCAAGCTCAATATTGAATCACTGGCAGTGCTCAACTTTACTGCTTACATCAGTGAGAGCAGACACTTATATAAACTGCTGTAGGGCAACCCGTAAGGGTGCAGAGTGCAAGACCATACAGAAATATTACAGATCCCATAGTCAGAAACCTCACCAGGAGCTATCCACTTTAGCAACATAGCCTCAGGTACAAATTTACATGCAATAATTCATATTCTACCAAATAAATCCCAGGCAAACAGAGTAATGCAAAAACACATTTCCTGCTGTCAAGAAAATTTCTGGCAAAATTAATCAACCATTCATCCATTCAGGCTCTTTGCGTACCCTTTTGTCAAAGAGGGAATACTAAGAGATTTCTTTTCTCTTCCACACACTCATTTCAATGAATTGAAGAATCCATCAAGCTTGAGTTGATTTATTGAACTGTCTCTTAGCTCAGCAGTACAACTACAGCAAATGAACTGGCAACTTCTCCTAAAACCAGCAGTGATTCAATTCAACAATATCTGATTTATTTAACTCTTCATAATTCTGGATTTAACTTATTTTTGCATTTTAGCTCTAAGCATATTGATTTTCAGTCTACTTCCAAACAGCACAAAATTTTGGATACAACCTTGCACATCTGCATGCATTATTTAGTATCCCGATAGAATCTATATGCTTGGGTTAATGCTAAGACTTCCGCCTTTAAGAGACATTGACACATTGATAATAGTTAGGTTTACAAAAGGATTTCTTTAAAGCTTTTCTCTAAGGCAAACTGTTTGTTCTGGTAGATAATATTTAATGTTAACACTGGATGCCCAGTCACTGTGGTTCAAAGCACTAAAGACACATAGATTTCTTATTTTTGTATTTATTTTAATCATTCTACCAGGTGAGGAGAAACACTATGGGGTGATATTTAAGGCATAAACATTAGAGAGAAAACCATGCTGACTGTTTCAACATGGGTTTTCTCACCAAACCTCGTCCACTGAGCCCCACAGAGCCCATTTATCACATTACCAGCTTTGCATTTTTCTTTGTAAAGATATACGACCTTTGCCTATTAGATTTCATTAACAGGGCACCATACAAGGCTCCTTTGCACATGGCAGGATAGAAAGCGCAACATCCTCGCCTGAAGGATTTGCGGGAACAAGCTCATCTTCAATCTTTGTCCCTGGGAGGCACTTTTAACACCTGCCAACCACAGCACTATCATCAGAAAAACATTTAGAGATTTATCTTCAGGCTGGTAATTATAAGAGATAATTTGTTTGGAGTATGGATAAAGTTGGTCTAGCATAAACGAACTAGAGGCTCAAATTACATGACGAACATCATTAACTATTGATTTAACCACTGCGGGTCTGCAGGCTTACTGACACTCTGAAGATGGCAGGTTCCTAAGCGACAACTTTGGCCTCAAAATTATGGTTGTTGAGGGACATGCATTTCAGTGCATGCTCCGTGTCTTCCTGGCTTTCATTGCTTTCCTTCTTTTGAGGATCCAACTCTAGGTAACCTCTGTGTAGAACTCTGAACATTAAGGATTGTTGATTGTCATATTTTAGAATTCAAGATACTTTGTTTTGAGAAGATATTTTTACAGGGATGAAGTGAAAGGCATCATGTGTCACAGACCACTTTACGTTTCACAGCCCTTTGCATATATTATCTCATCAGAGCCTCACAGTCACCCTGTGAAATGGGTGAAGCTGGCTTTTGAGCTCATTTGATAAGTGAGGAAACTGAAACAAAGAGGAGCTAAGGGCTTAAGGACCTTGACCAAACTACACTATGAGCGGATTCCTTAGGATTCCTTAGGACGGTCCATTATTCTCATCCAGGGCAAGAACAAGTGCTTCAAGTGCTTTGAGGAGCCAAGAGCAAAGTTATCCATCTCTTTGCCTCTAAGAAGATACTTGTGGGTAGAAAAGTAAGATGTGATTTTGTATACAACCCTATTTTCCACCCAGAACACCAATCCCAGAACTGAAACAGGGACACAGCGGGTAAGAGAAAAGTCTCATAGGCAAATATACAGAAGATATGAGAATAAACACTAGAGTTTGGGATAACGGCTGTATCCAACACGACTCTGTCTTTAAGTGTCTCAATGTGAAGAGTTACAGCCTCAAGCTCACAGTTTAAAGCAGCGCCTTTATACTAAGTACTCACTAAATGATGCTATTAATATTCATTAATGCCTTCATTAATAACGGTAACAAAAAGTTCCACTGAGCCTTTCCAAAATACAGTTATTTGTAATTCAGGATTTATTTTTACTTGAGAAAGGTAACATGCTGCACATAATGACAATTATGCTAGGGCAGCCCCCTGAAAACACATAAATATTTATGCAACAAAACGTATATGGTGGGATAAAGACTGTAAATATCAGGTCAGAGTTTGCTGCCAAAGATTTTATTTTTTTTAATTTTTTTTGAATTTTTGAATTAAAAAAAATTTTTATACAGCAGGTTCTTATTAGTTATCTATTTTATACATATTAGTGTATACATGTCAATCCCAATCTCCCAATTCATCCCACCCCCACCACACTACCCGCTGCTTTCCCCCCTTGGTGTCCATAAGTTTGTTCTCTACATTTGTGTCTCAATTTCTGCCCTGCACACTGGTTTATCTGTACCATTTCCAAAGATTTTTTTTAAATTGTAGTTTTTTTCAGAGCTTTTTGGATTTCAGAATTGCAGATGAGGGATTATAGACATGGACTAATTCTCAATTCGATGTTAAATATTGACTATCCATTGCTCAGTGAAAAAGAACAGCAGTCTCTTCCAATTATCCGCTGACATAAATTTAGAATTAGGTATGGAGAGGTCATCTGATTGACCACCAACATGAGTCAATTCAAAGGAGAGAGACAGAAGGTATTAAAGTAAAATCTCATTAATATAAACTCTAATTAATTTAAATGGTGGACTGTCCAAAATTTACATTCGTTTTCTCAATGAAAACATTTAGTGGTTCCCAAACGCTGCAAGAGAAATGTTTTACTTGCTTAAGGATAACTTCTAAAACCTTTAATTAAACATTTTAATAATTAAAATTAAAATGTTTATATTTAAGTAGAAATCTCTCAGTGATCAAGGTAGATACCCGAATTTCCTCTAGTTATCAGGTTATCTGTTGTCTGATTCAAGTTTTTATGTTTTCAGAAGTAAGAAAACTTTTTATTTAAAAAAATAATCTAACTCATATCACATTCATTTTGGCTTTTCTTGCATTTATCTAAATTAGTAAGGTTTGAACTCCATACCAGGTGAATTCTTTCCCAGAGCTGGGGCCAAATTAAGATTTCAAAGAGGATTTCTAGTCAAGCCTTTATGGCTCAGGTTATACTCATAAACGTTTTTAAAGTAACATTTATGCATATGAACCAAAAGTTTCCATGAAGTATAAAACATTTGCTGATCCATACAAATATGGCCTATAGATGCATTGTAGCTGTAAGTAGTACTCATTTCTCTGTCAGTTTTTAGATCAAATACACTAACAGTGTTAGTTCTCAAATATCACAAGACGGTTTTTCTTTCTGTGATTCCTCCCTAAACTACAAAATTAAGTTGTGATCTCTCCTGATGTTATCAAGATATGTTTGGTATAATCACAAAAAGAGTATCATGGAATAGATGCCAGCTAACAGCACCAGCAATAGATTCATGAGCCAGAACACAGAGTCCAGGAAGCATATATAGCAATTTAATATATAACAAGGCTGGTGTTTCAAACTCAGTGGGAAATGAGTATTTTGACTTATAAATGATATTGACATAATTGTTACACACCTGAAGAAAGAGTGCTAAACTTAAATTCCAGCTGGATTAAAGATGTAAATGTAAAAAAGTTAAAAAATAAACTATTTGAAAAAAATCAAGGAGACTATTTATATAATCCTGTACTCGGGAGAGCTTATTAAGAACACCTAACGATTCAATGACCATGAAGGAAAGAAGATATTTTTCTTTATAAAATTAAAAAAATTTAAAGCGGTGTTTTAACACATCACAAAGTCAAAAGACAAATAATGGACTGGGAAAATTATCTGTAGCACTTATGACAAAACAACTATTAATCCCTAACATACATAACCTTCCAAAAAACCAATAAGAAAAAAGGCAGACAACTCAATTTAAAAAAAAAAAGAAATAAACTTGCAATTGAGAGAAGAAAAATAAATGGTCAATGAGCATGACAAAAAGTTCGATCTCACAAGTAACCAAGGAAAAAGCAAATTAAATACACATGTGATACCATTTTTTCTATCAAGCTGTCTAACATTTTAAAGGGAAAAAATGTCTAGAGGTGCTCAGGATACAGGAAAGCAGTTCTCTCAAATACAGCTGCAGGAGTGTAGATTACAACAAAATTGTGGAAAATAATCTGACATTATTAATATTAAAAATAGAGAGTTTATGAATCAACAATAGTTTTGCAAAACCATTCTATGAAATAAAAGAAATACGATGTAAGGATATATTTATAAGGAGAGTTAATGCAACATTGTTTTGTGGTGGCAAAAAGTTGGAAACACTTTGACTGTCCCTCTGTGGGGACAGTCTCTCCCCCATAAAAGGACAGTCATGTCCCATTCAACCATGGAAAGGAAGATCATTTGACATTAAAAGACTGAGTTAAGTATAGACCTTTACTTGACATACCGTGAAGAGAAGAAAGAAAATTCCAGAATAATGTATATAGCATGATCCTATTGTTAACAAAAATATAATTACATATTCCATAATTCCATATATATGTTCCATGTATATGTACATATGTCTGTATGCAATTGTGTAAACAGAATTTGTTTAGTTACCTTGGGGGAAGGTAATTGAAGGTGTGTGAGTGCAGGATAATTTACCTACTGTTTCTTTATGTGTTTTATACCATTTTTTTAATAAAACAAGCATGTATATATCTGTAATTTTAAAAATACAATAAAAAGAAAATGAGAGAATAATAAAAAGAACCATGAGTTTGTTTTCAGTTTATGCTGTAGAGAGTCTGGGTAAAATGCTCAAGCTCATCTAAGCGCATTACTAAGCACTTGTGGTTATAAGAGTTAACTGAGGCGCCTTCAGCAGCTCATTTGTTAAACAGTTCCTTCTGAACGAAATGCAAGTCATTATCCACCCAAACAAGAAACAACTCTCCAGCTGTGTCTCCCATGCCAAGTTCATGGTCTGTTATTATAATCCTCTATTCAGTTGGCAAATATCCTTATAAGATTTAAACTAGGCAAACCAAACACTCCAAGGTCAAAGCAATAAAGGGGGTTGAAGTTAAAGCACTAGATGAGTGATTAGGGAAAATTCCTTCTAGAATAAAGGGTGGACCACACTAGACTTCCTTTAGCGGGGAGATACGTCTCTGGTGATGGGCTGGATGACAAAGGGTCCAGGGAGGACTACACAGATCAGGGCTTCGTCTACCCCAAGGGTGGGGCCGTCTGCTCCTGCTTCATGTCCGAGGTTCTCCACAGCTGCCTCTCCCCAAGCCCTCCTGCATACTCAGCATTAAACTTAGGCAGCCTGCATATCCATCCCACTCAAAACTACCACCCAGCCGTGGGGTTGAGGTGAACTCGCTGAACTCGCTAGTCTGGTTTACAAAGGCATACCCTAGCGTTGCCTTCCAAGTTCCTGCAATGTTCCTCACATGGTGGACAATCTCTCTCTTCCTTTCCCTACTCCACTCCTACCCCTACCATGAACCCCCCTGTTTAATCCTCCTTGGGAAAAAAGCCCTGACTCCTGAGTCCCAGCCATTATAATTCGTAGCTCTCACCTCCATTCACCATGGCCGTGCCTCACCCATCTGCCAGGGCTCCATACGGCTCTACCCTGAACCTTGTTTCGGAGACCAGATCAAAGGATACTGCCCACCATTCTACGCCTTGAGGAGCGTCTTTAGTTGGCGCCTCACAGCTGGGTTGGCTTTACCTAGGAGTGGCTGTTCTCTAGGAGAATGTCTCAGGTCAACGCCAGACTCTCCCCCACCAAGTTGCCCTTTGGGCTGCACCCCAGAGTCCTGCAAGCCCTGCTGTACTTGCCCAGGCTCAAGACCGAAGAAAGGGTCCAGAGTCAGCCACAGAGACATCAACCGGTTTAATGGATGGGGGGAGCTTACATGTCTGAAGCAAGGTCCTGGAGCGTCACCCCATTGTGGACGGCAGAGAGCGGGCAGGACAAGGCAGCAGCAGTCTTTGCTTGGGTAGAGGGAGGGAAGTGTGACCAGTTATAGGGGCAACTGACGTCAGATTGGCTCATCAGTTACCAAGGAAACCAGCAGAGAAGCACGCCCTTCACTGCCCCTTTGATAAGCTATCACAATGGAGATGTTCTGATTTAAAGATTGGAACAATCACCAGCTGGGGCCCGGAGCAAGTATGTAGACATTTTACTGATTAGGCTCTATGAGAAGGTCAGTCAGGTGAGTAGGGTGTAGGTGAAGCAGAGACGGGTCAAGCAGGGGACGTACAGAGAGCAAGAGAACAGCCATCTTGAGTGGCGAATCATGTATTGCCTTACTAAGACCATGCAGCTATTGCTTCAGTGGGTCCTGATTCTGGCTAATAGTTTACCTTCCTTTGCTGGAAAAGGAAGAAAACAGTAGTAGGTGACTATTGCTTTAGTCTGCCCAGCGCTTTACTCTCCTGTTAACAGACCCTTCTCATTGGCCAGAGGCATGAGTAGCTGATTCAGGCTGGGCTAACCACAGTACCTTACTCTCACTACCCTTGGGGATGGGTAAAGGGAAGGGGTGTGTCCCTACACGCATCAATCAGTGCCTCCCCAGCTTAGAGAGTGAAGTTTTTTGTCTCTGACAGTGAAACTTTCCTAAGTGTGTCTAGACCAGCTGACAGCCCCCGTGCCTCGAAGGGCAGAATGAGGGAGATCCAGAGGGAAGCAGAGCTAAGAGGTGGAGAGTCCTTGGCTTAGGAATATGAGCCAGTGAAACCCTTGCCTTTTTTTTTTCCCCTTTGGCCAGGGGAGGTTAACTAGAGTCAAGTTGGTTTTCTATCTAAAACCAGAGTCCTAACTAATGCAAAAGTTAATATTTGGGCTTCCCTGGTGGTGCAGTGGTTGGGAGTCCGCCTGCTGATGCAGGGGACACGGGTTCATGCCCCAGTCCGGGAAGATTCCACATGCTGTGGAGTGGCTGGGCCCATGAGCCGTGGCCGCTAAGCCTGCGCGTCCAGAGCCTGTGCTCCGCAACGGGAGAGGCCACAACAGGGAAAGGCCCGCGTACCGCAAAAAAAAAAAAAAAAAAAGTTAACATTTATTGATACTTTGGTGTGCCAGGAATTGTGCTAGGGTCTTTAAACACATTATTTCCTTTTCATTTATCTTCCACAACAGTCCTATTACCTTCCCCATTTTGGTGGTGAGGAGACTGTGGCGCAGAGGGGGTAGCAACTGGCCAAAGGTCACACACACAAAGGTAGTCAGAGGAGGAGCCTCAGTTCAAACCCCAGAGTTCTGCCCTCTGCTTCCTACCTGCGCTTCTGTACAGTTGCTTCCTGGATGTGGGAAGACAACTCGAAGGGAAGAAAATCGACTGGCCCCCTTAAGAAATAAACCCTTGAAGGAATTCATCAAGCAATACTGCTTCAGGATGGCGACAAATTCCTTTGGGACATTTCTTCTTTTTGAAAACAGCTCTTTTATCTTCCTTAATATCCACCCTTCTCCCTCTGTTCTCTCCACTTCTGTTCTACTAGGAATTCTGGCCAAAGTTCAGACATTTCCCATCACTCAGAAGGCCTTCTTCCCCGAAGATAATGCAAAGAAATCCTGATATTACCTGAGGGAGTGCAGGTTGGTACAAGGATCAGAAGTTCAATGCCTTTGTCTGCCGTGCAGGGCAGTTCCACTTGAACCAGAAGGTCTGGAGAGCCATGAAGGTTTTAAGAAGGGAGCAGGGTGTGATTTGATTTACATTTGATTGTGAAGGGCGGACCGGAGATGATTTGTATTCAAGATCAGAAAGCCAGTTACAAAGAGCTGGCCCCCTAAGAGTCTCCCTAGCAGGACTGCTACTTGCAGGCTGTGCTCAGAGCTCAGGTATCCAACAAGAGGGGAGAGCGGGACTGAAATCCCGTCCGTGATCCAGGCCGTGATCCACTCACAAAGCCACTTCTGGGGGTGGGGCACTATCAACAGAAAGAAGCGGTCTTGCCGTAATTTGCAAAAAGGTGCCCATGGGGGCTTCCCTGGTGGCGCAGTGGTTGAGAGTCCGCCTGCCAATGCAGGGGACACGGGTTCGTGCCCCGGTCCTGGAAGATCCCACATGCCGCGGAGCAACTAGGCCCGTGAGCCAAGGCTGCTGAGCCTGCACGTCCGGAGCCTGTGCTCTGCAACGAGAGAGGCCACAGCAGTGAGAGCCCCGCATACCGCAAAAAAAAAAAAAAATAAGGTGTCCATGGGCTAGTTGCTGTCTTGGTTGCTATATTCTGGGTAAAACAAGATGAGGTCTTGAATGAAGGCAGTAGCAATGGGATTAGAGAGAAGGGAACAAGTTCACATTTGTCTTGTGAGTTTGAGGTGCTTGTGTGAAAACCAAGAGAGCTATATGATACCTCTAGAGAGATATCTTTATGTGTCTAGAAATTAATTGACGGTCAGATCTAAAAACAGCATTTGGAAGTTGCTAACGCATTCCCAAAGCATAGTTGGTGGGAATGTGGACCACGATTGAGTCTCTGCTGCAAAATGCAAAGGGCATAGAAATGCACTGTTATTTACTGAGCTGTACTAGGAGACGAGTATAAAGTTTAAGAAAAGAAATGATTAATGTTCAACAGAAGGTCCCTGCTGTATCGTCTTGCCAAGCTCTTCGGCTCCACACTTGAGCTCACCTAAATCTGAACCGTTAACATACACATAATACAAAAGAAGTGGAACTTGCCTTTGGCCTCACAAATCGCCTCTTCTCATACACTCTACTAAGCAGTCTGGATGGATATAAACAGCTGTTCGTTGCAAGAATCCTAGATATTCTTCACTGACAGATGGCAGCAATTCCCTGGGGTACACACACACACACACACACACACACACACACACACACACACACACACACACACACAGGAACCTCAGTAAGGTCGATAACACTGATACTCATCAATGAAGTTACTGAAATTTAGAGATTTAAAGAAAGGCCTAGAATTAAAAATACACTTAAGTTAGTATTTCTTCCAGGCTCCATGCCAGCAGATTTTACTTTGGATAGTTTCTGTGAACAAAAACACTTTCCATTTTAGATTTCACTTTTTTAAAGAGTAAGAGATCCTTTGCCACAACCAGATCAGTAAATGACTGTTCTCTGTATCTCAGATCCCCCTCTGCCCTTGTCAGAGGGAGCAGAAGAAGTCTAAAAGTGTATCTTCTTGGGAAGCGTACCAGACAAATCCATAATGGAATGTGGCAGAATGTTTGCTTTGTTGAAGTCACCATATATGGAAAAAATTCCTCATAGAAAATATTACTAGAAATTCTCACTAAGCCCTCCAACTTCAAGCCAAAATGAATAACTAAATAGATTTGATTACTTATTGTGACAGAAAGGAAACAGGGAATATTCAGATCATATTCTTTACAAAACTAGTGATGACTTTCAAAGCAGTGAACTTTTCTCCAACTCAATTTAAATGTAGAGAATTATCAAATCTGGATCTCTAGAAAACCCAGGACACCATTTAGGGTTATCCTTTGAAATTTCTTCTCCTCAAGAGAGATAGCTTAGGGCCTCCCTAGTGGCGCAGTGGTTGAGAGTCCGCCTGCCGATGCAGGGGATACGGGTTCGTGCCCCGGTCTGGGAGGATCCCATATGCCGCGGAGTGGCTGGGCCCGTGAGCCATGGCTGCTGAGCCTGTGCATCCGGAGCCTGTGCTCCGCAACGGGAGAGGCCACAACAGTGAGAGGCCCGCGTACCACAAAAAAAAAAAAAAAAAAAGAGAGATAGCTTAGTTAAGTTCTTCATAAAATCGTATAATTTTAGAATTAAAGTGAGAGCAAGACTGAATGCTGGTTTGAGATGGGCTGTAAAGGCCATTTAGTTCAATCACCCACCCAATTATTAAATATTAAGTTTCTTATACCTCATTCCGCCAAATGGTTACATAACCTGAGGTTGAACATTTCCACAGATAGAAAAGTTGTGGCCAGCTGAGATGGCCCATTCCATCTTTGGATAGGTCCATTAGAACGTCTTTTCCTTATATGGAGGCAAAATTGTCTCCTTAAGCTTTTTCCTATTGATTTTGACTCTCTCGAATAGAATGTTGATAATAACAATGAATATTTGAGTGCTCACAACATGGTAGGCCCTGCTCTGAGCATATGACATAGATTCATTTATTTATTATTCAAAATAATCCTTTTAGATAGGTTACTACTGATGTTAATATCATTCCCAATCTACAGAGGTGGAAGACTGAGGCACAGAAGAATTAAATAACTTTCCCAAGACCACATGCTCTAAAAGGGATGGATCCAGGATTAGGAGTCAGGCATACTGACTCCAGAGTCCAAGTACTATAATTTTAAAGTCGCCTAAATGATTCCAATGTGTCCTCAGGGTTGATAACCATGGATCTAGTCAAAATCTGTCATGTTTCAGATTGTAAACTTGTAAAAGGTCGCATGGCTGTTATGAGGCAAAGGACCAGAACTCAGGTCTCATGACTCAACTGTCTGGAATTATTTCCAACATGCATTTTTGCCGGCCTCTCTTCTCTATACCTAGTCCCTTTAAAAAAAGGCCAGCCCCGTGCAGTGGGAAGGATGCATGTGTGAGTGCACATATAGAAAAGCTGGCTTTAGGACTAACTCAGGTTGGGAGTACACAGGATCTGCTTATCCGGCAAAGAAAAAGCAGAGTCACAGGTTTGTCTCTGAAAAGTTAGCACTGCCCCTTTCTGCTTTTACTCTCTTACTCAGGAATAAAAATGTTCCAGGACATCCCAACCTCACCAGCTCCACAGAAAACATTCTATCATATCCTAATGAATCTCCTACTGATGGACTTTTTCATATGGGCAAGGATGAGCATCATTTTTTAAAAGTATCCTCAAGTAGTTCTAACATTAACTCAACTTTTTGCTGGATTTTACAGGCCAAACTCCTATTTTTTGATTCCTTTAGATGCTTGCAGAGGTATCCTGGCAATTCATGCACTTGCTTTCCATTTGATCAATTATATAGGACATTTCATAAATCCATCACTTTGGTTCTTAAAGCTTTGATAGAGATATATAGCTTTCCTTTTCACTCTTTTCCACCTTGTTACTTATTTATCTTTCTTATTCATTCAACTATTTATTAAACAGATATTTATTGAAGGCCTTCTGTATGTAGTCCCTGACCCTGATTTCTTTTTCTTCAAGGCATTTTTTTTTTTTTTTTTTTTTTTTTGCGGTATGAGGGCCTCTCACTGTTGTGGCCTCTCCCGCTGCAGAGCACAGGCTCCGGACACGCAGGCTCAGCGGCCATGGCTCACAGGCCCAGCCGCTCCGTGGCATGTGGGATCTTCCCGGACCGGGGCACGAACCCGTGTCCCCTGCATTGGCAGGCGGACTCTCAACCACTGCGCCACCAGGGAAGCCCTTCAAGGCATTTTGAAGAACCTGAAATCATGCTGTATATTTACTTGCTTACTTTATTGTCCATCTCCCTTGACCCCAACAGAATGTTAGGTCCATGACAGCAGGGACTTTGTCATGTTCATACTCTGCTGCTGATACCTAAATCACTGGCTGGCCCATGGTAGATGTTCAATAAATATTTATTGAATAAATAAATAAATGGGTGAGTGAGTGAATGAATGGATGAATGAATAAAAAAGTGGATGAGTGAATGGATGGATGGAGAAGTGAATACCAAGTATCAGACTCTGGGTATATAAAAAATGTGTTAAGCTTCTTACCCTAAAGGAGTTTGCAATCCTAATGCAGCTAAGCCTATAAGATTCTAGGTTGTCCCACCGACATATAAACAAAGAGCATTAACTGGAAGCAGAAGGGAAGGAATCTACAAGCTTGCTTGGAGAAGTCAGGGAAGGCTCCCTCATGAAGCTGGCATTTGAGTTGAGATGTAAAGGAGGAGGAGAATTTGCCCAGTGGCCAAGCAGGGCCTGACATTTACAATGGGAGGAACAGATAGCAAAGGGCAGGACTCTGAGCAATGAGGAATAGACAGAAGTGGAGATCTCAGAATAACATTCCGAACAGAGTTCATCAACAGACTGATGCTCAACAGGGACTTCCATCTGTTTTGTGACCAGTATATGCCAAGACAGTAGGAAACACCCACTGTGGCTGAAACCAGATTTTAAATGTCAGTAACAGACCTTGGACAGTTTACTTAACTTCTCCATCCTCAGTTTCCTCATCTGGAAAATGAGGATTTAAAAAAGTAATTACTTCACTCAGTCACTGTTAGGAATAAATGAATTAATATATATGAAGCTCTAGCTGGATACTACAGTTAGTTCTGCTAGAATTTGGCACATGCTGGCTAAAAAATTCCTATGCAAAATCTCACAGTGAAAAACACAGAGGTTATTGGAAAGTAAAAATGGGGCACAACCCACAAAAACTTCGATGACACATTGAGCCCAATAAAAAAGGTAGCAGTTTTACACATGGTAAGTGGCTAATAAATACTATAATAAATACAACACTTTGAAGAAGACCTACAGTTTGCTTTTGGAAATGGGCATGGGAAGGGTTATAACTTGGCGGTTACTGTGACAGTGGTGGAAGGAGGGTTATCTGAAATCAGACTGAAAGTTCTAACACCAGACATGGATGGGTGCGGCTCGTAACACATAGCTGGTACACATTTGAGGGGGATGTGTGTGTGTGTGCACATTCACACGCGTTTTGTATATTCCTCCTAGGCTCCATTCAGTTAGGTGCTGTTTTCTGTGTTCACCTGGTATTTCTCAAGGACAAAATCATGCACAATTAAACATGAAATTTGCATTATGCTGAAACTGTTCCCTAATATATCAGTTGTACTGGAATAAATGCACATTTTCAAAACCAGCATTACAGCAGAACTGACTGTAAGTGTTCAATAAAGACTAGCTGTTACACAAATATTTAGAGCACAATAATATTAAGTTATTGACCAGCTGACAGCACCAAGTTAACAACTTAGGGAGATTCCCTGCCCCCCTGCCCCCTGCAGCCTTTCAGCTTAACATAAGAAGTTCCAGAACTAGCTGATGCTTTGAGTTTCTGGGTCCTTTTCTTATCACTCAATGTTCCTTAACCCAAAATAATCAACAAAGTATCTTTGAATAGTAGGCTAAATATAAAATGCAATTTAATTAATTAATGTTTTTTTTCAGGTCATGACTTGGTGATTTTTTAAAATTAATTTTTATTGGAGTATAGTTGCTTTACAGTGTTGTGTTAGTTTCTACTGTACAGCAAAGTGAATCAGCCATACATATACATATATCCCCTCCCTTTTGGACTTCCTTCCCATTCAGGTCACCACAGTGCATTAAGTAGAGTTCCCTGTGCTATACAGTATGTTCTCATTGGTTACCTATTTTATACATAGTGCAATTTAATTTAAAAACAATGAAATCCCACTCTCCCCAGCCCCATTCCCCCACAACTGCCAGCTTGCTATTTCACTTATAACTTGAGCAGATATTACGGGACTGTAAGGTAAAAGGGATTTTTAAAAAGACAACTCAATTTTTAAGAACAGAACGAAAGGACTTCTAAAATTGCCATTTTCTTTATTGCATTCATTAAAAAAACCTAAAACTCTCAACCAATTAAAAGCTTGATTCTAAAACTTGAAGTCCCAGAGTCCAAACTTTGGGAGGCAACTGACTCAAGGTGCACATAAGATCTAGTTAAAATTACTTAAAACATTGATCATGCGGAATTTTAAGTACATCTGCATTTTAAATCAATGTTTTCCTATCTTCATATACAACACTGATAAATATAATTTAAGTGAGTTATATGACAGTTTGCTTAAGGAAAAATGTTATAGGGGACCTACCTAAGGTTTTGCACTTTCACTGAAGAAAAGGTAACCCAGATAACTGCACCATCCTCTCCGACCTTGCTTTTTCAACTTGAAAAGGCATTCAAACACCTGGAGCCTTGTTAAAATGCAGGTCTTCACAGACCCTTTTTGGTGAAAATCTGAAAGTCCCCCAGTTGATGAGAGGTCTCGTAAGTTTATGTGTTTGTCAAAAATAACTGCTTTTTCGAGATACAAAATTACATTTTGATTTAATTCACCCAACATGGATAGGATGTTTACCCTGGTGTCTCGTCTAATCTGCGTGAAATATATCCTTGATCCCAAGGGACACGCAGGAACTGCGAATTTGACATAAACTGGGCCTTGATCGCTCTCCTCTTTGGATTAATAAACCCCCTGAAAGCTTTTTGCTTCACTCGCCGCCAGGTGGCGCTACTTCCCCATTCTTCCCGGTGGCTCGGATGCCTTGCGTTTCATCCTAACCTTTGGACACTTCCTCCACCTTCCAACAACTGCATTCTGTTTGCCAACACGTGCGTTTTTTCAAAATCTCATTAGATACATGATGTTTTCGGCCAAGCCTGCGTCCCGAGAGCATTGTGTCCTCCCTGGAGGACTCCCTAGGGTCCCGAATGAGGAAAAGCCGGCTTGTTAAAAAGTGGGAAACAGGGGACCAGCTTATACCAAACGTTTGTCATAGAAACGAAACGGATGCTTCACACTAAGTGTGAGAAGACCCTGGGGGCGACCCTGGGGGCATTTGAATGCTGCGTATTTTTTCCCCAGTGATAATTAAACTGTAGTGTTTGCAGCATTCTCAGGGCTGGATTAGCCAGTGCGGGCAAAAGTGTGTAACCGGTATTAATCTCCCAGAATATCACTGCTGTTGCCTATCAATCTGCATAAATTCTACCACAAAACTTTAGGAAAAAATGCCATTCAGAGCAAATGATGCATCAAATTCAAACAGGCCATCAAGATTGCTAATGGATTTTAATAGCAGCTATTACAGCATAATAGTATTTTCCCAACAGCTGTTTGTTGATACAATTCTCCATTTACAGGACCTTTTTGTCCAATCCCAGGAGATGGCCCGCCTGTTCATTTATAATCACTTGGTTCCACCTACAAACAAATGCTGCTTTATTTGCATTTGGAGACCGTGAATGGTCTGCAGCTTTGACCCACTCCCACCTCATTCAACAAAACCAACAGCGAATATTACAAGCTAGATTAATTAGTTAATATTTAGATGTACTAACTACTGCCAGAACAAATACTGTCAACTGGCCAAATCAAAGAGAAGCTTTTATTGATTGCTTGGCTACATTCTGAGCGATGTGAGTTGTTGAAAACTGGCTTTTACTCTTATATAGAGGAGTAATGGCTCTAAACTAGGATTAAGACTGAAATTTTTGAAACAAAAGGATCCATAAACTATTCAAGTTTTTCTATTGGAGATGACTAATATTAGAGAATGCCAGTAAATCACTGCCAAAGCGAAGGGTCTGATTGGTATTAATAACTGTGATAATAATCAAGGTGAGGGAGAATGTATTAATGAAACCCAAAGCTTTGTTTCTTGTGGAATGGTCAAGAGATTATAGCATTGAAAAAAAATATTAGTTCATGGGTTCACAAGGAATCACCTAAGGAATGCGTTTAAAATGTGGATTCCTGGCCCCTACCCCAGAGATTTGAAGCGGGGCCCAGGAATTCACATTTTAACAAGCACTCCACGGAATTCTGGTGCTCATCATCCATGGACCACACTTTGAGAAAATCCGAGAAAAATGGCATTAGTTTATAAATATATCCCAAAAGCCTTAGTGCAGTTTTAGGTTTGAATGACTCCAGAAGTACACATGGTGTAAAAAGTACATAAAACATCCTTTGAAAGTTTATTTTTATTCTTTCTCCGCTCATTTAGTTTTGTAAATTTGGAAAAAGTAACTTTCAGTTATAATTTTTTCTTTCCAGTGAATGTTTGCTATCTTCAATCAGGAGATTAAAAGAAAACATAAAGTTTCAAAATTGCTCAAAACTTAAAAAACTAAATATGTGTAAAAGAAAGGAAAATAATTACACTCCCAAAAGAAGTTCTTTGTAAGTTTATAGTTTTTATACATCTGACACTATTAATGGGTAAAACTGCACTAAGGCTTTTGGTCAAACTATACAGAACTTACTTAAATGCAGGCTTGTTGAAACTAAGAAGTAGGACCGAACCCCCAGTCCTGTCTAGTAGCCAATAGTGGCTTGGATTTAGAGGCATCTGCATGTATAAATCTCAATCAGGCAGGTACTGGTGGGTCTCCTGGGTTAGCGCTGCAGAGTTGCTGAAGAATCAAGTGGGAATAACAAAAAGAGGAAATGGTTCTCTGTTGAGTCAAGGTATCAGAAAGGATGCAGGCATCTTACACTCCATAGAACTTTACAATCCACAAAAGCGTTTACATCTACGTTATTTCATTGAACCCTCACCATCCTGATAGGCAGGTAGCATTTCTCCCACTTTACAGATGAGAAGGCTGAGGCCCTAAGGAGTTTCTGTGATTGGTCCAGAAAAAAAAAAAAATCACTGACAGCAAGTGGCTGAGAACTCAAAGCCTAGTCTCTGACCCTTCTCTATGTCATGGCCATCCATGAACAGGGTTCCAGTTCAGGCAGTGAAGCCTGTGAGGGCTCAGAAGGTTCAGGAAGGGGCAGATGAGGTGACAATATGGGACAAGAACTGTAAGGCCTGCTATGCTGCAGTGCAAGACAAGGCTGGAGATGCAGACTCCAGATTGGAAGAAACAAGACCTTTAGCTAGAGGCCACTGATAGCGGTGCAGGTAGCATTCTCAACCCTAGAGGCCCTGCCTGCTCACCTCTTTGTCTGTGTCTTCCTGGAGACAACCTAAGGAGGTGTCCTGGAAACAGTGCACCCAAAGCCTGCCTCTGTCACAGAGTTCCTGTGTGACTGTGAACTCACTGTTACATCTCTTTGACTTTCAGTGGCCTCCTTGGTACAATTAACATATGATAATAGCTTCTCCTCAGAGTTGTTCTGGATTTTAAATAAATTAATTAAAATAAGGGCTTCCCTGGTGGCCCAGTGGTTGAGAGTCCGCCTGCCGATGCAGGGGACACGGGTTCGTGCCCCGGTCCGGGAAGATCCCACATGCCGCGGAGAGGCTGGGCCCGTGAGCCATGGCCGCTGGGCCTGCACGTCCGGAGCCTGTGCTCCGCAACGGGAGAGGCCACAACAGTGAGAGGCCCACATACCGCAAAAAAAAAAAAAAAAAATTAATTAATATAAGATGATGTACTTGGCAAAGAGCTAGTCACTTGCATCTAATCTGACCCCTTGGTGTAGAAGTGGAGCTGACTTGCCCTTCCTTGGGTCACTGGCTGTGGCAGCCTGTTGTCACTGCAGCCTCAGCACCCTCATATAGCAGGCACGCCATACATTTTTCTGAATGAATGAATGGACCAAACTCATGCTCTCCCCATGACACACCAGCTACTTCCCTGTGGGTCTTTATTTCTATTACTGGCATCATTTTTCTGTCCTTATGATCTAGGACAGAAATTTTGGAATGACCCTTTATAACACCCTCCATTCCTCCCCCCATATCAGTACCAAAGAGTCATCTTTTCTCTGACCACTGTTTCTCTTCTGACTCTCATAATTCTAGGTTGTATGCTTATGACCTCTGTCCAGAACTATTGGAATAACCTAACTGCTCTTCCTGCCATCTCTTTACCCAGCATGCTGTATCCACAGTAATCTCCTTAAATCTTACCATGATGTTAGTCAAAGTCCTCAAAAAGCAATACTTAAGCATCCCAGTGTTCCACATCATGGCTATGTCTTACCTTTCCACCCTCATCTCTTATTATGTCTTTTCAGACTTGCTCTACGTCAACCAAGCTGAGCACCCTGGCTCCCTGAACACATCTTAGATTTACCACATCTGTGCCTAGGAAGAAAGTTAACAAGACTCCATAGCAGTTCACTGAATTTAATCAAAGCAAATAGAACAGAATTGCCCGAATGCTTCTGCTCAAAAATGACTATGAATCAGAACCCTCAGTTGGGCAACTGAGCACTGCTCCATACCTTCCTCACTCTTTCCACCATCAGCTTTATCTCCTGTGAGATCCCCCCACCTTCTCTTTGCTACAGAGAGAAAATACATAAACCGCTCCAAAGTGGAGCCATCATCAAGAAAGGGGGTATGAGTTTGGGAGGAAGAGTAACTTATACTTGTGTAGGTCACATATATCTCATCCGATAAGGTGGTATTTGTATTTGAACACTGCAAAAATTAATCAGACATATTCCAAGTCTATGTTTGGAGTCTTTATAGCCCCCAAATGAACCAAAGACTTATTCTATTGAATTTGGGAACTCTCATTCTGTAGACTTGAGCTGAATATAATTTTATCCTTGGGCATCAAAGACCAGGGTTAAATAACTGATTTTCTCTTTCCTGGGAGGGTTTTTGCTTTGTTTTGTTTTGTTTGTTTTTGGTTATGTTTATTTTAGACATTTTATTTTTGGTCACTAGGTGGCTCTGAATTTCCACTGGAAAAAAAGTCATTAGAAAACTCATGAAAATATGCAATTTTCACTGAATAATTTTAAAATACTTCTTTAAAAAATTTTTGACTTGAGAACATTGATCAGAAATTTTAAAACCCCATAAACTCCAAATAGCAATATATTAGTTCATCTCCCCTATCTATTGCTTTCAGAATATATTATTTATAGCTTTATGTGAAATTTATGGCTATTGCATTGGTTATAGGGGCTATTTTTAAATGACTCATAAACTATGATCCAAATAATGTTACAGATCTTCCTCAACACCCTTATAATCCAATCGTGCACTGAAAATATCATAAGGCGAAAAGGCATTCAATACACCTAATCTACGGAACGTCACAGCTTAGCCTAGCCTAGCTTAAATGTGCTCAGAACACTTACATTAGCCTACGGTTGGGCAAAATCATCTAACACAAAGCCTATTTTACAATTAAGTGTTGACTATCTCATGTAATTTATTGACTACTCTACAGTTAATGAAAAACAGAATGGCTTTTTAGGTGCAGAATGGTTGTAAGTGTATCGGTTTTGACTCTCATGGCTGTCTGGGAGCTATGGCTCGCTGCCACTGCTTAGCACCACTAGAGAGTATCATACCACATATCATTAGGTTGGGAAAATATCAAAATTCAAAATTCGAAGTATGATGTCTACTGAATGCATATTGCTTTCACACCCATAAAGTGGAAAAGTTGTAAGTAGAACCATGGTAAGTTGAGGACCATCTGTGTGGTCAAACAATTGGGCCTATCATATTTTTTAAAAGACTTCAAAATATTGTCATATAACTTTAATTGCTTTGAAATCTTTCCTAACCATACATTAACAGCCTCTGGAAGGTCTAGAACAAATTGCTTAATCATTTTTAAGGTTGATAACTTTAAACAAAAAGAATTATTGGAACAAGGATCTTTTAGCCAATTTGGAAGTCGCCATACTGATGTTGTAATTTACTGTACTATGTTCCACTTCACCCATAAAAAGTGCTGCATCTGAGTCCTGTAAGGATTTAATGTGTTTCCAGATCTTTAATGACAGTACTCTCTATTATCTCATTGCAAATTATGTTAATATAGGAAGAAGTCATCCAAAGCCATCTCTGTATAACCTTTTAATAAAGGAGGTGAGGGTGGTGGGTGGAGAAACATAGGGAGAGAGAGTGACTCTGACTGGGAATAACCTAGACGTTGTCTGTTTGGCTTGAGCTTTCTGGAGGAGACCCACCTTTAAAATTCACTTTCTAATGCCAGTTTGCCCAGTTGTCCTGCATCAGTCCACAGATTCCACAAATGTTCATCTCTTAACAAACTCAGAGAGAGGTTGTGAGATATTTGTTATAATTTTACTCCCATCCTCTGCCCATCCCTTTCCAAACTCTCCAAGTTTTCCCCATTTCTTTTACGTGTTCAAAATGCAGGCCATGAAGAATGAGTGGTTGTGCATCCTTTACTCCTGATTCTTGTATGTAGGTATAGGTACATAGCAACTGAAGACACTATCAGACTGAGCTGCAAAGCAAGGCCCTTCATGAGCTTGGTTATTGACATGTGAAGAGTCTAAATGGATACTCTTGTTTTCCAGCAATTTGTCAGTCTTGCTCCAAACTACATAAGGTGCTTTTAGTTGCATTCAAGGTAAATATCAGACAGAGTAATCTTCAAGTGAAAGCAGCAGACATTGGGCATTCACTTTCTGATTTACAATTTTTTTAAACTGGTAAAACAGCTTCTATCACTCACCACTGCATCTCTGCTCCAGCCCCAGTGAATGCTTGTCATTTCTCTGAAACACCTTCTGCTGTCGCATACCTGTGTTCCCTCCACCCAGTACACCATGACTCCTTCCTTCTCCACCTGCCAAACTACTCTTCTTTCAAGGTTTATCTCAAGCGATGAGAAGACTGAAGTCTTCTGTCAGGGGCAGTGTTATAGTTTAATGATAAAGAGCCCAGACACTGGAGTTAAGGCTACCTGAGTTTGAAGTCCAGTTAAGTCACTTATTGGTTATGAGGTCTTGAGCAAGTTACTTAATTTCAGTTTTCTCATCTATTAAATGGGATAATGAGTACCAGCCTCATAGAGTTACCTCATAGAGTGAGCTTTCAAATAAGTTACCTGAAAAGGACTTAGTGTAGCGCCTGTTGTACTGTAGGCTGTGTAGGTATTGTTAAGTTTTGTAGGAAGTGTAGTATGCTAAGTGAGCTATAACTTACGGGATAGCTGTTCTTTTGGAAGTGCTCGCCCCAAGTCTGAATTAGATGTGGCTCCTTTCTACTCTCTCAGAGGAAACACAATCATAACTCTTGGCACATCAACCAGAAGTTGACAGTTTACTTGCCCAGTTCCTCCAATGGACTGTGCTGAGACAAAAATAATGAACAGGTGAGGTTTCATATTCCCCAGCCCCCATCCCCAGTTGAGCATTTGGGTATTGTCTATTAGCTTCCCTACTCCCTGGCTCTCTCTGAAGAGTGAGGGATTGAAAGCCACATGGGTGAACACCAGAGAAGAGTGGATGGATAGGATGGGATGAACTGGGAGGCCTGGAATGGAAAAAGAGAGTGGTAACTGGGAAGATGGGGCAAGACCAGGGGATGGGACAGTGTGGGGAAGAGGAAGACTTCTTCTGTGCTTAGGTAATGAGAGGTGTCCATGAGTTGAGGAATACAGCAAAGGAAACGCCAATTAATTGCCATGGGCTATGCACTTAGAGCACACTACACCATTTGTGAGATACTAGCAAAGATGGGAATTCCTTTTCAAACGAGGCTTCACTAGGAGGACACCTCTAGAGCTGGCCTGTGGATCTCAACTTTGTTAGATTTATAAGATTACATGTTATGCAAGCGTAGGGGCAATGTCCTCATTCATTAATGTATTCATTTATTCATTAGAATATTATGTATATTATATATTATATTCAGAACAAATATTTATGAACAATTTCTGTGGGTCAGGCACTGTTCTAGGCACTGGTGATAAGGTAGCCAACAAGACAGACCATATCACTGCTCTCATGGAGTTGTGTTTTAGTGCACGAAGTCAAATAATAAGTAAATAAATAAACAAATTCTAATAGTGATTAAATGCCAAGTAGAATACAACATAGTGTGATGACAGAGAGCATGATAAAGGGAAAAGGGAGGTCTCAACTGAGAAATCTGGGAAGTGATAAGGTTATATTTGAGTTGACATTCTTGAATGATAAGAAATGGCCAGCTTCTTCAAATTCTGAGATCAGAGTATTCCAGATAGAATAGCACATGCAAAGGGCCTGGGATCAACTCAGTGGATTAGAAGACAGAGGGGAGGTTGGCGTGACTGCAGCCAAGCGCCAAAGGGGGTGCATCAGAGTGTCAGGAAGGACTAGATGATGTAGAGCTTTGTGGGTCATGGGAATGAGTTTGGATTTTATTCAAAGGGCAATGGGAAGCTGCTAGAGGTTTAAAGTTGGCGGGGGGAGTCCAACTTAAAATTTTTGTTTATATTTGAGTTTTATACAAATTACTCTGGTCATTATATAGAGATTGGACAGCAAAAGGGTAGGAGTAGGGAGACCAGTTAGATTATTGCAATGGTCAAGGTAAGAGGTGGTGACTGGGACTGGGACTTTTTTTGGACTGAACAAGTCATTTGCTTGGCTTCCTTGAGATCCTTCTCCCTTCACTGGCATGTAAACTACTTGCCCTCAGGGATTTTTGTCTGTTTCATTCACTACTATATCCCCAGTATCTAGAATAGAATTTGGTAGATAGAAGACACTTGCTAAATGTTGTTGAATGAATTCACCAAGAGGGACAAGAATGGTGCAGGGCAGAGTTAAAGAAAAAAATCAGAAGTTCTGTTTAGGACGTGTTAAACGTGAGATACTTATTAGACATTTAAATGGAGATGTCAAACAGGCAAGTTAGAGGCATAAGTTTTGAGTTCAGGAGTAGATGTACACTTGGGGATCATTGACATAATGATCACCTAGGCTGGGCGTGGAGTTACAGAAAAGTCGGTGAGTTGGAAACGAGCTGGCAGCGCCAACACTTAACAGTTAAACTGAAGAGGAGAAGGTAGAAAAAGAGATAGAAAAGGAGCTTTTGAAAGGTGGGAGGAATGCGGAACAAAATTATGTCTTATAAGCTAAAATAAAATGGTTGTCATCAAGCAGGTCAACTGGTTTGAATGCTGCTGAGAGGCCAAGAAAGATATGAACAGGTAAATTGCTCTTAAATTTTTTTTTAACATTTCATATCTAGCTTCATTTATTTATTTATTTTTAACATCTTTATTGGAGTATAATTGCTTTACAATGGTGTGTTAGTTTCCGTTTTATAACAAAGTAAATCAGCTATACATATACATATATCCCCATATCTCCTCCCTCTCGCATCTCCCTCCCACCCTCCCTATCCCAACCCTCTAGGTGGACAGAAAGCACCGAGCTGACCTCCCTGTGCTATGTAACTGCTTCCCACTAGCTATCTATTTTACATTTGGTAGTGTATATATGTCCATGCCACTCTCTCACTTCATCCCAGTTTACCCTTCCCCCTCCACATGTCCTCAAGTACATTCTCTACGTCTGCATCTTTACGCCTGTCCTGCCCCTAGGTTCTTCAGAACCATTTTTTTTTAAGATTCCATATATATGTGTTAGCATATGGTATTTATTTTTCTCTTTCTGACTTACTTCACTCTGTGTGACAGTCTCTAGGTCCATTGACCTCACTACAAATAACTCAATTTCATTTCTTTTTATGGCTGAGTAATATTCCATTGTATATATGTGCCACATCTTCTTTATCCATTCATCTGTCGATGGACACTAAGTTTACTTCCATGTCCGGGCTATAGTAAATAGAGCTGCAGTGCACATTGTGGTACATGACTCTTTTTGAATTATGGTTTTTTCAGGGTATATGCCCAGGAGTGGGATTGCTGGGTCATATGGTAGTTCTATTTTTAGTTTCTTAAGGAACCTGCATACTGTTCTCCATAGTGGCTGTATCAACTTACATTCCCACCAACAGTGCAAGAGGGTTCCCTTTTCTCCACACCCTCTCCAACATTTACGGTTTGTATATCTTTTGATGATGGCCATTCTGACTGGTGTGAGGTGATATCTCATTGTAGTTTTGATTTGCATTTCTCTAATGGTTACTGATGTTGAGAATCCTTTCATGTGTTTGTTGACAATCTGTATATCTTCTTCAGAGAAATGTCTATTTAGGTCTCCTGCCCATTTTTGGATTGGGTTGTTTGTTTTTTGATATTGAGCTGCATGAGCTGCTTGTATGTTTTGGAGATTAATCCTTTGTCAGTTGCTTCATTTGAAAATATTTTCTCCCATTCTGATGGTTGTCTTTTCATCTTGTTTAGGGTGTCCTTTGCTGTGCAAAAGCTTTTAAGTTTCATTAGGTCCCATTTGTTTATTTTTGTTTTTATTTCCATTTCTCTAGGAGGTGGGTCAAAAAGAATCTTGCTGTGATTTATGTCACAGAGTGTTCTGCCTATGTTTTCCTCTAAAAGTTTTAGAGTGTCTGGCCTTACATTTAGGTCTTTAATCCACTTTGAGTTTGTTTTTGTGTACGGTATTAGGGAGTGTTCTAACTTCATTCTTTTACATGTAGCTGTCCAGTTTTCCTAGCACCGCTTATTGAAGAGGCTGTCTTTTCTCCATTGTATATTCTTGCCTTCATTATCAAAGATAAGGTGACCACATGTGTGTGGGTTTATCTCTGGGCCTTCTATCCTGTTCCATTGATCTATATTTCTGTTTTTATGCCATTACAATACTGTCTTGATTACTGTAGCTTTGTGGTATAGTCTGAAGTCCAGGAGCCTGATTCCTCCAGCTCCATTTTTCTTTTGGTTTGGCTATTCGGGGTCTTTTGTGCTTCCATACAAATTGTGAAATTTTTTGTTCTAGTTCTGTGAAAAAGGCCAGTGGTAGTTTGATAGGGATTGCATTGAATCTGTAGATTGCTTTGGGTAGTAGAGTCATTTTCACAATGTTGATTCTTCCTATCCAAGAGCATGGTATATCTCTCCATCTATTTGTATCATCTTTAATTTCTTTCATCAGTGTCTTATAATTTTCTGCATATAGGTCTTTTGTCTCCTTAGGTAGGTTTATTCCTAGGTATTTTATTCTTTTTGTTGCAATGGTAAACGGGAGTGTTTTCTTAATTTCACTTTCAGATTTTTCATCATTTGTGTATAGGAATGGAAGAGATTTCTGTGCATTAATTTTGTATCCTGCTACTTTACCAAATTCATTGATTAGCTCTAGTAGTTTTCTGGTGGCACCTTTAGGATTCTCTATGTATAGTATCATGTCATCTACAAACAGTGACAGCTTTACTTCTTCTTTTCTGATTTGGATTCCTTTTATTTCTTTTTCTTCTCTGATTGCTGTGGCCCAAACTTCCAAAGCTATGTTGAATAATAGTGGTGAGAGTGGACAACCTTGTCTTGTTCCTGATCTTAGAGGAAATGGTTTCACTTTTTCACCACTGAGAACGTTGTTGGCTGTGGGTTTGTCATATATAGTCTTTATAATGTTGAGATAAGTTCCCTCTATGCCTACTTTCTGGAGGGTTTTTATCATAAATGGGTGTTGAATTTTGTCGAAAGCTTTCTCTGCATCTATTGAGATGATCATATGGTTTTTTCTCCTTCAATTTGTTAATATGCTTTATCACATTGATTGATTTGCATATATTGAAGAATCCTTGCATTCCTGGGATAAACCCCACTTGATCATGGTGTATGATCCTTTTAATCTGCTGTTGGATTCTGTTTGTTAGTATCTTGTTGAGGATTTTTGAATCTATGTTCATCAGTGATATTGGCCTGTAGTTTTCTTTCTTTGTGACATCTTTGTCTGGCTTTGGTATCAGGGGGATGGTGGCCTCACAGAATGAGTTTGAGAGTGTCCCTCCCTCTGCTATATTTTGGGAGAGTTTGAGAAGGATATAGTGTTTGCTCTTCTCTAAATGTTTGATAGAATTCGCCTGTGAAGCCATCTGGTCCTGGGCTTTTGTTTGTTGGAAGATTTTTAATCACAGTCTCGATTTCAGTGCTTGTGATTGGTCTGTGTTTATTTTCTATTTCTTCCTGGTTCAGTCATGGAATGTTGTGTTTTTGTAAGAATGTGTCCATTTCTTCAAGGTTGTCCATTTTATTGGCATAGAGTTGCTTGTAGTAATCTCTCATGATCCTTTGTATTTCTGCAGTGTCAGTTGTTACTTCTCCTTTTTCATTTCTAATTCTATTGATTTGAGTCTTCTCCCTTTTTTCCTTGATGAATCTGGCTAATGGTTTATCAATTTTGTTTATCTTCTCAAAGAACCATCTTTTAGTTTTATTGATCTTTGCTATTGTTTCCCTCATTTCTTTTTATTTCTGATCTGATCTTTATGATTTCTTTCCTTCTGCTAACTTTGGGAATTTTTTGTTCTTCTTTCTCTAATTGCTTTAGGTGTAAGGTTAGGTTGTTTATTTGAGATGTTTCTTGTTTCTTGAGGTAGGATCGTATTGCTATAAACTTCCCTCTTAGAACTGCTTTTGCTGCATCCCATAGGTTTTGGGTCATCGTGTTTTCATTGTCATTTCTTTCTAGGTATTTTTTGATTTCCTCTTTGACTTCTTCAGTGATCTCTTGGTTATTAAGTAGTGTATTGTTTAGCCTCCATGGTTTGCATTTTTTGCAGATTTTTTCCTGTCATTGATATCTAGTCTCATAGCGTTGTGGTTGGAAAAGATACTTGATACAATTTCAATTTTCTTAAATTTGCCAAGGCTTGATTTGTGACCCAAGATATGATCTATCCTGGAGAATGTTCCATGAGCACTTGAGAAGAAAGTGTATTGTGTTGTTTTTGGATGGAATGTCCTATAAATATCAATTAAGTCCATCTTGTTTAATGTATCATTTAAAGCTTGTGTTTCCTTATTTATTTTCATTTTGGATGATCTGTCCATTGGTGAAAGTGGGGTGTTAAAGTCCCCTACTATGATTGTGTTACTATCGATTTCAGCTGTTAACCTTATGGGCATTCCCTTGTATGTTATTTGTTGTTTTTCCCTTGTTGCTTTTAATATTTTTTCTTTGTATTTAATTTCTGATAGTCTGATTAATATGTGTCTTGGTGTGTTTCTCCTTGGATTTATCCTATATGGGACTCTATGCATTTCCTGGACTTGATTGACCATTTCCTTTACCATATTAGGGAAGTTTTCAACTATAATCTTTTCAAATATTTTCTCAGTCTCCTTCTTTTTCTCTTCTTCTTCTGGGACCCCTATACTTCGAATGTTGGTGCATTTAATGTTGTCCCAGAAGTCTCTAAGACTGTCCTCAATTCCTTTCACTCTTTTTTCTTTATTCTTCTCTACAGTAGTTATTTCCACTATTTTATCTTCCAGGTCATTTGTCCATTTTTCTGCCTCAGTTTTTCTGTTATTGATTCCTTCAGAGAATTTTTAATTTCATTTATTGTGTTGTTCATCATTGTTTGTTTGCTCTTTAGTTCTTCTAGTTCTCCTTGTTAAAAGTTTCCTGTATTTTCTCTATTCTATTTCCCAGATTTTGGATCATCTTTACTATCATTACTCTGAATTATTTTTCAGGTAGACTGCCTATTTCCTCTTCATTTGTTTGGTCAGGTGGGTTTTTACCTTGTTCCTTCATCTGCTGTGTTTCTCTGTCTTCTCATTTTGCTTAACTTACCGTGTTTGGGGTCTCTTTTTCGCAGGCTGCAGGTTCGTAGTTCCCGTTGTTTTTGGTGTCTGCCCCCAGTGGCTAAGGTTGGTTCAGTGGGTTGTGTAGGCTTCCTGGTGGAGGGGACTGGTGCCTGTGTTCTGGTGGGTAAGGCTGGATCTTGTCTTTCTTGTGGACAGGACTGCATCCAGTGGTGTGTTTTGGGGTGTCTGTGACCTTATTATGATTTTAGGCAGCCTCTCTGCTAATGGGTGGGGTTGTGTTCCTGTCTTGCTAGTTGTTTGGCATAGGGTGTCCAACACTGTAGCTTGCTGGTTGTTGAGTGGAGCTGGGTCTTGGCTTTGAGATGCAGATCTCTGGAAGAGCTTTCGCCGTTTGATATTACATGGAGCTGGGAGGTCTCTGGTGGACCAGTGTCCTGAACTCAGCTCTCCCACCTCAGAGGCACAGGTCTGACACCCAGCCGGAGCACCAAGACCTTGTCAGCCACACGGCCAGGTACGTGGGGAATTTCTTGCCTTTTGGGAAGTCTGAGGTCTTCTGCCACCGTTCAGTAGGTGCTCTGTAGCAGTTGTTCCACATATAGATGTATTTCTGATGTATTTGTGGGGAGGAAGGTGATCTCCACGTCTTACTCCTCCGCCATCTTGAAGTTTTCCTCCATCTAAATTTTTTTTCTTTTTTAACACCTTTATTGGAATATAATTGCTTTACATTGTTGTGTTGGTTTCTGTTGTATAACAAAGTGAATCCGCTATACATATACATATATCTCTACATCTCCTCCCTCTTGTGTCTCCCTCCCACCCTCCCTATCCCATCCTTCAAGGTGGTCACAAGGCACAGAGCTGGTCTCCCTGTGCTATGTAGCTGCTTCCCACTAGCTATCTATTTTACATTTGGTAGTGTATATATGTCAATGCCACTCTCTCACTTTGTCCCAGCTTACCCTTCCCCCTCCCCATGTCCTCAAGTCCATTCTCTATGTCTGCGTCTTTATTCCTGTCCTGCCCAGGTTTTAGATAACCTTGACCACAGAGGTCTTAATAGAATGGCGGGATTATAAACCTGCCTGGAGTAGACTGAGTAAAGGAAGGCCATGAAGTGGAGAAAGGCACTATAAACAGCTCTCATGTTTGCATTTCTAGCAATTAGCACATTGTTTGACTGGGTGGTTGCTCAATTTTTCTTGCATAAGTAAATGAATGAATAACCTATGCATGCATCAATCCGTCTATCCATCCCTGGGGTTTCAGACTTCAAATGTTGAAGGCACAGACTTATCTAGTGAGAAGACATTTGTATCAGGAATTAGGAGACAGAATCAGGTCTCCACTGTCACTGTCTAGATTTCTGAACTTGGTCAAATCAATATCTTTCTGTGCCTCAGTCTCCTTGTCTATAAAATGAAGAGGTTAGACTAGATGGTCTCTAAGATTCAGCTTTATTATCCTTGACCCAGGGCCTATTCTTTAGAAGTTTTAAATGTCAGAATAAATATACCAATGTAAGTACAGTGTCATTCTTAGATTTTACAAATTAGCTCTAAGCAGAGTTGAAAGTTTCAGCGGATACCATATGTTCACTCTTCAGGCAAAGCCTATCTGTATGAGATTAATGCCAGCATTGAGTGGGTGGCTGTGTGCTTTGTGGGGTGAATATATTACTAATGGTCACTGAGGGAAAAGGAGTCAACTCTCTCTTTCCTTGTGGATTCTTCCCTTTTTGTCTTAAAGGATGCTCAATTTTCCTTTATTTAAAATAAAACATGTGTTATTAGATTCTGCATCTGTACCAATTAACATTCTATTCTGCCAAATGAAGCTTCTTGGACAACTGGGTCATGTTCACAGACAATGCGCCTTCTCAATATTTCTTTGGGGAATCTTTTTTTCATTCACGTGGCTTCGGTCCTGTGCACCTCTCTCATTTCATCCTGTACTACTTCCCCCCACTCTCTGAGGGCTAATCACGTTGGCCTTCTTGTTCTTGAATATGTCAACCTTGTTCCTGCTTTTGCATCTTTGGATTTGCCATTTTTCAGCCTAAGATGTTCTGTTCCTAGCTTTTCTTCTGTTGGGCTCTTCTTATCACCTCCTCTATGAGATCTTCCTCTCTAAAGTACTACCTAATCCAATCTCGAGTATTATCCTCCACCCCCGCCCTAACACTGTCACTGTCAGTTCACACACACACACACACACACACACACACACACACACAATTCAAAATTATCTTATTTTCCTTATTTATTACTGTCTACCTCCACCACCACCACACCTGCCTCACCCCCGCAAAGATAAGGTAAGCTCCATGAAATCAGAGTCTCACCTATCTCGTTCATGGTTATATTCCCCAGTATCTAGAATGGTGTCTCACACATACCTAGTGATGGATAAATATTTGTTGAACAAATACATAAGCTCTCCGCTCTACTGAAACTATTGACTATAGTCACTGGTGGCCCACTCAAACAGAATGGCTTTTCTTATTGTTTTCCATTGCTTAGTTGCCCTTGACCCTATTGATCTCCTCTTTTTTAAAAAAAAGATTTTCCAGAACCTTGGCTTCTATGACAGCATGACAACAACCCTCTTGTTATTCTTCCCTTGCTTCCTTTGCTGACTTATCTACTTTCTCCTCTCCTAACATGGAAAAGACTCATCAGCTCTCTCTATATGTATTATATCCTCTCTCATGAGTCTTTAAATGAATCCAGCCTTCCCAGCACAATTCTACCAGTGGTTTAAAAGCTCAGCTAATGGAAATAGACATTGGCTCCTGTATGCATTCAGTCCACTGTCCCATTTACCTCGCAGGTCTGCTGTTTGCTATTTTTATCTTCCCTGGCTTTTCAGTCCTCTTGGATCCTCACTCAGGATCCTTTTGTCCCAAAAGGACAAGGGGGGCTGGAAGTAGTGGTGAGTTGTACAGTCACATTTTTCCGACCTTCTGCATTCTTTCTTCCATGATTTGGAAATTGCTCTCCAGCTACATGCACCACAGTGGGTCAGAAGTTGTCCCATCTCCTTCCAGCCCCTCTAGCCCCACTTTGGCCAGCCCAGCACTGCTGCCTGAAAACGAGGATCACACAGGTATGGTTTTCTTCCCCAGAAAGCTGTTCACCCTCTAGACTAGAACTGGCATCTCTATCTCCAGATAGGGTCTCTATCTCCAGCCAGCATTTCTCATTTTCTCTCAGGTCTCTTATCTTTGCCTTATAAAGAAAGTTGAAGTTGAAGTCATTTCATGACAGACTCACTTCAGAAAAAGAAACTTTAACACACCACACCCTACTCTGACCACTTCCTTTGAATATCTTATCACCTAAGTAATTTGAATTTCCTTATGATTTAATCATAAATCATTGGACATTTATGTGGTGTGAGACTCTATATGAATTTTATGCTACATCTTTTTAAAAAAGAACATGTAGGGCTTCCCTGGTGGCGCAGTGGTTGAGAGTCCGCCTGCCGATGCAGGGGACACGGGTTTGTGCCCCGGTCCGGGAAGATCCCACATGCCGCGGAGCGGCTGGGCCCGTGAGCCATGGCCGCTGGGCCTGCGCGTCCAGAGCCTGTGCTCTGCAATGGGAGAGGCCACAACAGTGAGAGGCCCGCGTACCGCAAAAAAATAATAATAATAAAAAATAAAATAGGGCTTCCCTGGTGGCGCAGTGGTTGAGAGTCCGCCTGCCGATGCGGAGGACACGGGTTCGTGCCCCGGTCTGGGAGGATCCCACATGCCGCGGAGAGGCTGGGCCCGTGAGCCATGGCCGCTGAGACTGCGCATCCGGAGCCTGTGCTCCGCAACGGGAGAAGCCACAGCAGTGAGAGGCCCGCATACAGCAAAAAAAAAAAAAAATAAATAAAAAATAAAATAAAATAAAATAAAATAAAAAAGAACATGTAAATCTTTACTTTGAATAATTCCTACTACCAAAAGCATTTTACTTTATCAACAATTTTGATTATAGAAATAATACATGCTTGTTTTAACAAGTCAAATCCTCCAAAGCTGTTAAATATGCATTACTTATCCAAGCATTCCATAAAGATTGCTTGGAGTCCTATTATGCGCTGGGCATTCTTTAGGAGCAAAACTACAGAAGTGAACCAAGTTCCAGCTCACAGGAGCTCGTGTGCTAGCAAGAGAGATATACAAACCAGAACAAGGTCACATGAGGATAAGTGCAATGAAGAAAAGTAAGATGGAGTCAGGGGTGAGGGATTTCTGGGTGGCAGAGTGGGAATGGCTATTTTAAACAGAATGTTCAAGGACGGTATTCAGCTAACATTGAACAGAGTCCCAAATGGCTGTAAAATGTATACATGCAAAACAGTTTTTGGTAAATCACATTTAAAAAAATTTGCTAAAGGTTCATTCAGCACATTAATTTTTAGAAAATTCAGCGAGAACCAGAAAAGGGGAAAGCTGAACCTAAATGTCATTCTGGCTGAAGGGTAGACCAGAGAATCTGCTAACACATTCTGCCTTTATTTCCAAGCATTTCCCCAGGAAGAAGCCACCATACTCCTTGTACTGCCCACAAAGACCAGAGACCACTCAGGTGCAGTTTGCAGATGGTATGCTGAGTGAGGAAGGAAAAGCCACTCCAGCTTACTCCATTAAATGGCAGCATGAATGCTCACTTTGTGATAAGGACAACATGAACAGCATGCCACTCAGTGGGTTCATTAAGATGCTTCCACTATATTGATGCCAGATACAAAGCCACATTGCAGCAAATTGGCCAGACAAGAAGTAAGAGAACGGAATACTTGGTCCCACACAAACTGCCTTTTAACCCACAAATACTTGAACTTCACTCTGGGCTTTAGACCATGGAGTCAACTGGGAAAGGCCTCCAAAGACAAAGGAAAACCAAAGCAGCTTCTGCTCCCTGGCTGCTAAAGGAAAGAGGTTTTTGTTTGCTGTTTGTTTTTAACCTATTCTAGAGCCAAAATGCAGTGCTTCTCCCTTGCAGCCACCAGTGCCCACCACAGACAGAAGTTACAAAGTTGTCGTGACATTTCAGTATTGATATGGAGAGGCTCTCTGAGAGATGGATTCTTCAGTTCAATATTCACAATCATTTTGTCAAAAATATTTATTTACTTGTTTAAAAAACTTACTATAGTCATTTTGGGCCACTTCAACCACAGCAAGACATAATTTGAGCCTAACCAATCACTTGTTATAGTTCATACGTATGTCTTGAAACTCTGGGAACTATTTGTCTCCAAGCTCTAGCAAAACCAAAGATAGCCTCTGTGACTTTGCAGAAGTCTTCGTCCCCAGGGAAGGCTAATTGCAACTTTTGACAATGTAAATTATTGATAGGCAGCCACACACATGTATTTCAAAAACTAAGTGGCCTTCAACAGATGAATGGATAAAGATGTGAGATACACACACACACACACACACACACACACACACACACACACACACACAATGGAATATTACTCAGCCATAGAAAAGGATGAAATAATGCCATTTGCAGCAACATGGATGGACCTAGAGATTATCATACTAAGTGAAGTAAGTCAGAGAAAGAAAAATATGATATATCACTTATATGTGGAATCTAAAAAAAAGATACAAGTGAACTTATTTACAAAACAGAAATAGACTCACAGACATAGAAAACAAAATTATGGTGACCAAAAGAGAAAGAGGGGGAAGGGATAAATTAGAAGTTTGGGATTAACAGATACACATTACTATACATAAAATAGATAAACAACAAGGGCCTACTGTACAGCACAGAGAACTATATTCAATATCTTGTTATAACCTGTAATGGAAAAGAATCTGAAAATATATATATATATGTTCTTATATATATTCTTATATATATACACATATATACATATATGTCTAACTGAATCACTTTGCTGTACACCTGAAACTAACACAACATTATAAATCAATTATACTCCAATTATAAAACAAAAACAAACAAAAACTAAGTGGTCCAACAAAAGGTGAGAAGCACAACCAGGTCACTTTTCACTCTTTTCTGTTAACTGGAAAAGTGCATATTTGCTCCAAAACTTTCCCATTTGGGAAAAGGAACAATTTATATTAAGAAATAAAAAACAAATCAAGGCAAATAAAATATACGATTTCTTACACTGGAATTTGTTACCTAAGATTCCACCACTTCTCCTACTTTCTATTACTTTATACCCACTTATTTTCCCCAAGTTATTTTTACTTTACCAAAATGGACTTTGCTATCACCATTGGAATTCATCCAGCTCAAGGAAAAACTTGGAATCAGTATACGCACTGGTTGAGCAGGAATGAAACAGACAAGCCACAGTGCCCCCAAACCTTTTTATTGAAGAAATAGCAAGCTTTTTAAACACTGGGAGGATACTGGAATGAACAAACTGAAAGAAAAGTTGATCTATGTTGGACGATCTATTCTCTGTTCATGTTATCTGGCTTTCTAATTGTCATACGTTGACCCTGCAGTCACATCACATACAAACTAATATATCTTAAATAAATGTGTGCAGTAATCATGTCGGAATCTTTTCTTGCCTGATCCTATGTTACAACTGTTGGTAAAAGGAATTTAACAACAAAGAAACTTACTTAGGAGACCTCATGTGTTAATTAATTTTGGTAGAAATAACCCCACAAAAAGAAAGTGGAAAGTAATTGATGGAATAAAGCAAGTAGAGAAATGGGAATTAAAAAGAGAAGGAGCGAGTGAAAATGAAACGAAATGACTGTGTAGGAGACAGCAGACCTATTTTAAGTCTGCAGGGCTAGGAAAGGACAGGTATTTTTAAACTTAACTGGATGGTTTCAAATAACAACTAGATTATCTATTTGAAAACTTGGGCAGAATAGAGGAAAAGGAATAGGCTCACTTCTCTAAATCAGAGAGAAATTAAGATTTTGGTTTTTTTAAGTTAAAAATGGAGGGACCAGGTGGGATCTAGAGCCATTGGGTAGTGAAGAGGTTGCAGATTTTAGGGACAGAAAAACATTAGTTCAAATTCTATTACCAGCTGTGAATAACTTTTTGTCCCTGAGCTTCAATTTCCTCATCTGTAAAATGGGAAGGCTAATGTCGACTCCACAGAGAGGTTGTAAAAAAACAGAGATAATTTACGTCAAGTTCTTAGCACGCTGTGATCACTAAGTGAATTATAAAAACAATACTTCAGTCCCAAAGAGGAAAAAAAGTCTCCCTGTCACTTGCCAAACTGAGCTGAGTACGATTAGACAGAAAATCAAGTACACATGGGAAAAAAACACGCTTGTTCACTAAACACCTGTGTGAAAGACTGAAAGACAAAAAAGAAAAATTTATGATGTTGGGGCTATGGATGAAAACAGCCAGCGTGCATCTCTTAGAAATGACAAAGAGGAACAACACGATCGTTATACTTTGTCATTTTAAAAAGCATTTTCTTCCTCTACCCATATTTCAGGTATGCAAGGACTGTTATCTCTTTACGTTTGTCCTAGAACTCCTGAAGTTTTCTTGAGTGTAAACTTGGTTTTACATCATCTCATTTCAGTCAAATCCTCCTAGGTCTTAACGTCTTCTGGAAAATGCACAGGGACTGCTCACCTGGTCTTCAGGCCAGTGACACAACTACATTTCTGACCCAAATCCTCTAGCCCAAATCCTCTAGCTCTTGGCTCAGCCCGACACCAGGTCCTACCCTTTCTATTGTAACTGTCATCACTCTCCAAATCCTATGATCTCCATTCCTGAGGAAGATTGCTAGTCATACAGTCTCTTATTTCCTTTCAATGAATTCAAATCTGTTTTCCACGTACCAGATTTTGGAAGAGACAAGTTTAAGAATACCGAGTTTACTTTTAAATATCCATTCTTCATAACTATGAAAAGCAATTTCCAGTTTTCCAGAGTAATCAACTCATGAGAAAAAATGAATAATTCAGTAAATACAAGTGAAATTTGGATTCAGTCAAATATCTAGAGTTGTTCTACAAGGAACACAGTGGTATAAATAATCAGAATGGACTCATAAGTACTCCTTTCCAGACTTTCAGAAGTTTAGTCCTGGTTACCGGCCAGAATTACTAGGATCTTCGTTTTCCTGGTCATTGTTCTGATTTTTTTTAAGTGATAGACTGAGGACCCCCTGAATAAGCAACACACTATGATGACTAATGTAACTCCCTGCTGTAATCAAATACGACTTACAGTTATTGAAATATAAAATTATAAGGCTAGCACCCAGGAGTTAAAAAGAAATGTTAAACAGTTTTAAAAAATGATACTAATTTTAGCCAGTAAGTCAAATTTTTATTTTTCCTCTATTCTCATCAAGCATCTATAATTTCCATATGGTTCGTAGATTTTTTTCTCATATAAAATTCTCATATTTCTCATTCTCCTGTTAATCAATGATTAACAACATTCAAATGAAGGAAAGACTTCAGTGACACACTGGATTATCTCTCAGCTAACACTGGAATATATTACACAGCACATCTACATGAGGGCCATCTATCCTTTCTTTGAATGTCCCCAGTAACAGAGACCAGCACAATTCATTATATTGTTAGGTGGTTCTAGCGGTGTAAAAGGACTTCCAAAAACTGAGTCAAACCTGTGATTATGGGAATCTGTACACAAAGTCTTTGTGCTGGGTCTAGTTTTCTCTCCTGGAGCAAACCTTTCCATTTCTATGAAGCAGTTTTTTGTACATTTCAAGAATTATCAAGCCTTCCCTCAAATTCCCTTTCTCATTGTCATCACACACACATGGAAAAAGGGACTGAATCTTTCTTCCACTCTGCTGAGATTCTTGTGACTTCTAGACTCTTCCTCTTGGGTCAGGTTCCCACATCTGCCACTATACTGCCATGCAGCTAACTTCCTGTAGGGCCCTTCCCTTTCTCCCATGGCCCATGGCCCCTGAAGTTGAATACTGCTGAGAGATGAGGGTGGGGGGAGGAAACAGGTGGGAGGTGGGCAGAGAACAAATGGGGAGAAACGCAATGACCAGAGCATCTGGAACTGCCAAAGGGCTAGGGAATGTATTCAGGGATTCCTGCAGTGGGAGAGGGTGGCAACCTCAATTTTTGTAGAGAGGCCTTTTCACACCACCATGCTCCTGACAGTGTGGAAAGGACGTGTCTACTGAGGGATAGTGTGATAAGCACAGAAATAACAGGAAGGCAGAAGAATGTAGAGGGCTGCTGAAGCAGGCAAGAGCATCCCCCAGCCCCTGCCCCTGAGCTTTGCACACCAGGCACCATGCAATGGTGTCCACAGTGCAGAGCTCTGAGCCTGGCCCACGGAAGGCACTCAATACAGTTTGCTGACTGAAGAAATCAATTTCAGGTTCAGGGACTCCTTTGCTCCTTCCCAAACTTACTCATTTATTCAGTTCAATAAATATTTATTGAGCCCCTTCTCTGTGCAAGGCATTCTTTTAGACACTGATGATATAGCAGTGAGCCAAACAGACAAAACTCCCTGCCCTCGTGAAACTTATATTTCAACATTAAGGAGACAAATAGCAGTTAGTATGTCCTATGCCAGCTGTGACGGGGCATTGCAGACAAAGAATTATCAAAGCAGTTGATAGATTATAATCTATAGATTGATACATTATAGATGATCAAAATCTATAAATAGAGACCATCAGGAGGAGGAGTTATTATCTTATAAAAGGTGGTCAGGGAAGCACTCACTGTTTAGATGACATTTGAGCAGAGAACTAGAGTAAGTTCACTGAGCTAGCTATGCAGATATCTGGGGGAACAGTGTTTCAGTCAAAGGGGAACAGCAGATGCAAAGCCCATGAGGCAAAAACACATGCTTGTCATGTTCCAGGAACAGCAAAGAAGTCAGCACATCTATAACGGGAGGTGGAGAGGGGTTGGGAGGAAGTCCTAGTAGATGAGGTTAGAGGGAACCAGAGCATGTACTTGTATACGGGGGTTCCCAGTTGGGAAATTGGGAAGTTCCCAACTTCCCAACTCCCAACTTCTTAAAGACACCCTAAGAAGGTTCTTTTTTTGTGTTTTTTTTGCGGTACGTGGGCCTCTCACTGCTGTGGGCTCTCCCGTTGTGGAGTACAGGCTCCGGACGTGCAGGCCCAGCGGCCATGTCTCACGGGCCCAGCCACTCTGCGGCATGTGGGATCTTCCTGGACCGGGGCACGAACCCGTGTCCCCTGCATCAGCAGGCGGACTCTCAACCACTGCGCCACCAGGGAAGCCCTAAGAAGATTTTTAATAACACCAGTGACTGGGACCCAGACCAGACCAATTAAGTCAGAATCTCTGGAGGTAGGCTTGGGAACACAGTGAAAACCACCACTGTAGGCCAATGGTGTTTTTTATCAGAGGACTGACCTGGTTCAACCTCTTCTTTTTTTAATTTTTTGGCCACGCCATGTGGCATGTGGGATCCCAGTTCCCCTACCAGGGATCAAACCCCCATCCCCTGCATTGGAAGCGCGGAGTCTTAACCACTAGACCGCCAAGCCAACCTCTTCTAGAGAGACCAGCATTCTCTTAAGACAGAAATGCCTTAACAAATTAACGCATTGACATGGATGACTTTCTCTTAAAAGTCTTAAGAGCTGGGCTTCCCTGGCAGCGCAGTAGTTGAGAGTCCACCTGCCGATGCAGGGGGCACGCGTTCGTGCCCCAGTCCAGGAAGATCCCACATGCCGTGGAGCGGCTGAGCCCGTGAGCCATGGCCGCTGAGCCTGCGCGTCCAGAGCCTGTGCTCCGCAACGGGAGAAACCACAACAAAAAAAAGTCTTAAGAACTAATTATTTCTGGTTTGATAGGGGGAGATGATTAAAGGGGAAGGTGCTAGATGCCTGATGATGAAGAGAAGAGGGCCCCCAAATTGGAGCAAGTCTGCAAGGATGGGACAGTCAGAAGTGGGGGACAATCAGGGTGGAGCACACTCAGTAGCGAAGTGGTTTGATGAGGACTTTGGGGTTGCAGAGGGCAGGGTCTGAGGCTCACCCCAGTTGTTTACTAGCTGTGTGAACTTGGATCATTGGATGACTATTTCTCACCTCTGAGCCTCAGGGTTCTCATCTGTAAAGTGGGATGATAATATGATTTGCTTCTTTGGATTATTAGAAAGATGGATTGAGTTGTTTATGTGCTTAGAACAATGCCTGGTTTAGCATATGTAGTGGAGAACTGAGAAATGGCATAAAGTCAACTTAAAGAAATGTCAGATGTTACTGTTATTACTATTAGCTTTTGCTGTTTTGACATGCCCTGATTTGACCTTACTTGAGCCTCAACACAAATTAAGCTGTTAACAAAGGCATTTCTCATTCTGGGCAAAGACTGAGCACCACGCCCATCACCATCTCCTTACCGGTTGACGTCTTGAGCTTTCTAGCTAAATCACAAGTTATCTTAAATAAAAGAAATCTTAACATTTCCTCAATGATTCCTTCTCACTTTTTAAGGTACTATTTTGTATGACTGAAATTTTGAAGAGCTTGAGAAGTATAGGTTTCAATAAAATATAAAATCAATGTTAGATTAAAATTTTCTGGACAATACTCATGTTCACAGGAAATACTTTAGAATGTATGTACAAGATAATTAAATGGTCAATAGGTGAAGTAAAAAGCTTAGACATTATTTTTTTTTGAAGTATCTTACTGTCCCCTTAGTTATTTGGTAGAGAATTAAAAAATTGCAGTTACTTCTGCATAATCCAACCTGCAGGATTAATGTTCTTTGGGAAAAGACTGAGATCTCTAAATGTATAGTTTCCTTCCAAAATTAAGGTTCTATTGTGAAATATGCCAAGGCCCTTCTTCAAGACAAATAATCTACTGTACATCCTTTTTCTGGAATGGACTTTTATGGAAAATATTGTCAACATCTAGTCACTTTAGCTCTCAAAATGCTTCATCTTAAGAGAAGGTTTTGGATTTTCATATATATTCTCGTGGAAGGACAGGGCTGTGGTTTGGACTTTGTAAGGTCTTTATTCAACATAAACCAATAGGTAAAGAAATCTCTATGACAGGAATCTGAAACATTGTCCCTGGTGCTCATAAATACTCACTGTATTGTCTGAAATGACTTATCTCAGTCCTGACTGTGGGCTCAGATTTACTGTACAGTTCATCAACTTCTCAGCATGATGGATAATGAATGTTTCATTTACATCGCTAATTGCCAAGCCATGGTTCCCGCAACCTTTAACCCGTATGCTTTATCCCATTATCACCATATGTCAATATAATTGCATTTAACATTCCAAATGATAAACTTTCTTCTATGCAGAGAAATATTTTTCGCAAAGAAATCATGTGAGGACTGCTGATAAAAATTCAAGTTTATTACAGGAAAGGACAAGGACTAACCCAGAGGAATAGGTAGATTCTCATAACTACTGAAATTCATTTTTGGACAAGGACTTTTGATTTCATAGTTAGGAAAAATAATGGTATTTTCTTAAGAAATTACCTTTGTTAGCTTTTAATTCAACAATTGCATAAAAAGAGATTCCCAAAGTGGTGCAATTAAATCTTCAAGCTTACGTAATATCCCTCCAAAATCTTTTAAAACTAATTAGTAATAACTACATGATCCAGTTATATTTTCTGTCTTTATCAGCCAGTAAACCAATAATGAAGTAATCCCTACCATGACCACTAATTCAGACTTGAACAAATTTTCACAGAAAAGAGTGAAAAATATCAAGTATCAACAATCCTAAACTAGAAGAAAAGTCGTGGGACCCATTTGGCCACCTGTATTCAAGATTCATTTAAAGATGGGCTTTTTAGGCTTGAGCATCAGGCGATGTCTGTTTGTGGATTTGCCCAGGGGCACACAGACTGCACTGCAAAGCTGGGCTGTGCTTGCCACCTTGACCTCCAGGGTTTCCTACCTCAGCACATGATCCAGTACATCCATCAACACATCCTGTTAGTTATAACTCAAAAGTATGCCTTAAAGTTGTCTATTACAGCTCCGCTGCCCCCCCATCCTTCAAGTCAATGACTTCAAGTCATTGTCACCTCTCCCCTGGTCTGTTATAGAAGCCTCTATTCTATCTCTTTATTTCTGTCCTTACTTCCTTCCCATCACTTCTTTGCCACGTCCCTACCCTTCTTAGAGTCCTCCAGTAGCTTCCATTGTACTCAGAATAAAAACCTAGGGGTAAGACGGGAATAAAGACACAGACCTACTAGAGCATGGACTTGAGGATATGGGGAGGGGGAAGGGTAAGCTGTGACAAAGCGAGAGAGAGGCATGGACATATAGACACTACCAAACGTAAAATAGATAGCTAGTGGGAAGCAGCCACATAGCACAGGGAGATCAGCTCGGTGCTTTGTGACCACCTAGAGGGGTGGGATAGGGAGGGAGGGAGCGAGACGCAAGAGGGAGGGGATATGGGGATATATGTATATGTATAGCTGATTCACTTTGTTACAGATCAGAAACTAACACACCATTGTAAAGCAATTATACTCCAATAAAGATGTTAAAAAAAAAAAAAACCTTATAAATCCGTTGTTCACTCTGGCCTGTGAGGCCTGGGTTGGGTGATCTGACCGACCACCTCTCCAGCCATGCCACGCCACTCTCCTCCCCACATTCACTATGATCCATTCAGTGCCTAAAGGATGTTCTGTCAATTTCCTGAATGTGTCAATCTATTTCCCGCTTCAGAGGCTTCGCACTGCTATTCTCTCTGCCTGCAATGCTCCTACCCATAAACCTCTGCGACTCTGGCGTACCCTTAACTTATAAGTCTAAAAACCACCTTTTCAAGGAAGCTTTTCAAAACCTCCCCATCTAATGTAAATTAGGTTATATTGGCATCACATTTTCTCATAGCAGCACCCTATGCTTTTCTTTATAGCACTAAATTGGTTTGAAATATACATTTATTTGTGTGATTATCTGTTTAATGTCTAGCTCTCCCACTAGACCAAAAGCTCCCTGAGGATAAAAAACTGCGTGTACTTTTATCTCCTTCTATCCCTCGTACCTAGCACATGGCATGTTGAATGGGTGAAGGAGTTAGTTAAAATATCTTGCTTGGTGTTTCACCTTCTACTCTACCAGACTCTAATTCCCTAAAACCAAAGTGCACTGCAAAGAAGATGGGGAAGTTGGAGTCAGGGTATGGGTAGGTAGATAAGGTAAGTAAGTAAGTATGTAGGTAAGATAACCAGAGACACAGAAACGCAGAAAATGTGGGGAAAGCTCAAACGCACTTCAGCCCCTTAGAGGAGAAGTAACACAGAAGAACTTTCAGAAAGGGAGAGAATGAGTGAAAGAATGCCCTTCATCAGGAGGAAGATTCAGCATTTTTGATAATTTTAGAGAGGCAGTACAGTGGAGTGGTTAAGACCATGAACTCTGGAGCCAGATGCTGCCTCCTCATATTCGGGTGACCTTGTGAAAGTTCTTATACTCTCTGTGCTTCATCCTCTTTATTTCAAAAATGGACATAACAATAGTACTTCTTCCCAGAGTCATCATGAGGAGTAATTGAGTTAATTTTTGTAAAACCCACTGAAGAGCACCTGTCACATGTTAAGCTCTATATAAATATGTTAAAAAAAATAAAATTTTGGAGTTACAAGCAGTATAGCTTGGTTGGGAGATATTTCCTTGGGTTCTACTGCTTTATCTTAATGAATTATAACACATATTTAGTGTCTCGGTAAACACCAAGGTCAATAACCAAAGAGCTAGTCCACTCTGAGTCTCAGCGATGACATACTTCTAGATTACCACTGATCACACTATTTCTCTGAGTAGTCAATGCACCAAAGACTAGTGGGTGTCCTGATGGTTGGGATGAGTTACATGATAGAATGAGGACCAGACCAGAAGCCAGAAGTCATGGCTTTTATCCACAGTCCTGCTATCACCTAGTTGTGTCACGCTGGCAGATGTTCTAGGTCTTAGATTGTTGTCTATGAAATAAGGACGTTGAATTAGACAATCTCAATATCTCTCTTAGCCTCTCAAATTATGCCTTCTATTTCTTTAGTTTCTTTTAAAATGCCCAAGCAGTGCATATAGAAGGTATTGTGGTGATTAAACAGAAAGGCACAGATCTAAAAATAAAGGAGATACCTAACAAACATCAACTGCCTCTGATTACATATTTCCTAAGCGGAAGTCCTCTGACCTGTGAGATCGGTGGAGGGGAGCTCAAGAGAACGGCATGTGTGGAGGGCCGGGAATGTGCCAGGAACTGCGAGAGTAGCTTTACAAAGTTTACTTCATGTGTTCCTCCCAACAGCCCGGTGAGATAAGTAATAGCATTCTATGTGCTCCATGAAGCAACAGAGAGAGCGCTTGTGAGGCCCAGAGGCCTACAACACAATGTATAGTTCCCAGCGAAAGATCAGAGTGTGCTGATGTCTGTCATTTGTCACCTTCAAAGGTGGCCTACATTTCCAGAAGGAAAACAAGAGGGCCTGGTCACTCTACCAACGGAGGCCACACATCTGGTGCACCTGAAATAACTGATGTCCCTGGAAACGTCAATGTGAAAATATAATATGTGAAGAGGATTTGATTTCACACATTTTTGGCCTCTTTAAATACCCCACACACAAACACAAAAGGAAGCACAGAAATAGCTACTTCATAAAGTGACACTGAGCACCCAGTTTCTTCCTCGGAAATTCTTTTTTTTTTTTTGCAGTACGCGGGCCTCTCCCATTGTGGAGCACAGGCTCCGGACACGCAGGCTCAGCGGCCATGGCTTACGGCCCCAGCCGCTCCGCAGCACGTGGGATCCTCCCAGACCAGGGCACGAACCCGTGTCCCCTGCATCGGCAGGCGGACTCTCAACCACTGCGCCACCAGGGAAGCCCCTCCTTGGAAATTCTTAATGGCCTTGAAGTCCTCTGCTCATTTCTATCCTTCCTAGTCATTGGCCTCCCAGAATGTACTGCCCATTCTCTGTGCCTGGATTCCTATGGTCTGTCTGGGCCTCTTGGATTTATCCTCACAGAGTCTGCGTTCCTTACCGTGGCTCGGTGCCTGTCCTTGGGTATTCGTTCTTCGCTCTCCCACATCTCAGGGATAGGTGCCCTGCCACCATCTTGGGACATCAACAAGCTTTGCCCTATGCCTCGTCCTTGTTTGTGGGGGGAAAAATATTAAAACATAAACTGATGTGCTCCTTAAAGGGTAAACAAGAGAATAGATACCATTATGGATGTTTTTTTGAAAACGATTCAGGATTTGAAAAGCAGCCACTAAGTGAGCATTACCCATGAGAGAAACAGGCCAGAAAATCTTCAAGACATATAACAGACCAAACCAAAGGCTGTGTTGACAGTGAGGTGGAAAAGCAGGGGAGGAGATAATCACAGATCAGAAGGTCAGGATTCTGGCCCTGCTGCCTAACCTCTGTGTCCATGACCAAGCCATTTCATATTTCCTAGCCTCCATTTCCTAACCTGCAAAATAAAAGCACCATAACATTTGATCTCTAAGGCTCCTTCTGGTCCCAACATTCTCTATAAATCTAGTCATGTTAATTTTCAATGTTTAGTTCCCAGGTCTATACTGTGGCATTTGTACATTGGTAGGATAAAATTTTCTATTTGGTCCAAAGACCAATTATGTTCATGTTGTTGACCATTATTCTGTTAACTGTTTTTCCTGAAGTAGAGTACTGGCCCAGGGCATAGATAAACAGTCTGTCATGAGTCTCAGGCCCTTCCCAGGGGTATATTAAATAGCACACAGAATAATGATGATTATGGAGTGAGTCATCTGAGCACTGGCATCCTAAGTGTCTTTGTCCACAGTGAAATTCATTGTTCACTTTTGTGCCCATTTTCAAGAGCTCAAAATGTCATTCCACTTAAGCCCACCAGATCAACCTTTTTTACTGGGAAGAATTCAACGCTACATGCTGCTATGGGAATTTAATGACATATTCTCTCTTCCACATCCTGATGCAAATGTTTTTAGTTTTAAATAATCACTGCTGGAACTGGAAAACTCCTGAGGGATACTATTGGTATTTTACAACCCAAAGATGAGTCCTTTATCCCTCTCTTCTGTTTCCTTCTAGCATAAAATTCAAATGCTTAGCCTTGCACTAAGGCTCTCCATGACCTCGCCTCTCTCCATCTCCTTAGCCTCATTGGTCATCACCATCACCCCTTCTCATGTGCTCGAACAGAATCTCTCTAATTTTTAATTCTTCAGACATAGCAGTCATACATTATGCTCTCTGCCTAAGAGGCTTTTCCTCACCTCCCAAATCTTGAATGATGTAAAGCTTTTAATAAATAGAATATCTTACCTCACACAAAATAGGGACACTTACGGGATTTGTTATCCCATGAAATAGTAAATGCTGAAAGTCAGTGCTTGATTACAAAAGGTTTAGGTAAATTTATGGGACGCCAGAGCCACAAAGGGAATGCTGTCGGGGAGGGTGCTCCTAAGCCTGGGGTGTGGAACCAAGACAGAGGACCTTATGTTATCCTGTAAAATGCACTTCATTCCCCTCCCCATCCAGACTCCTCCAAGGGTAAAACAGAGGTGGAGAAAGAAAGAAAAAGGAGACGCACAGAGAGAAGGAGACCAGACTACTGGCTATAGAGAATGCTCTGACAATCCAGGATGGCAACTGCAATGTTCTCTTGAGATGCCCTTAGCCTCTGGGTGAGCTGAATTTTTTTTTTTTTTTTTTTTTTTTGCGGTACGCGGGCCTCTCACTGTTGTGGCCTCTCCCGTTGTGGAGCACAGGCTCCGGACGCGCAGGCGCAGCGGCCATGGCTCACGGGCCCAGCCGCTCCGCGGCATGTGGGATCTTCCCGGACCGGGGCACCAACCCGTGTCCCCTGCATCAGCAGGCAGACTCTAAACCACTGCGCCACCAGGGAAGCCCCGGAATATTTGTTTTTACAAGATCAAACAAGCTTTTTTTATAGAATCGATACAGTGCTAATCCCCAGAGGTAAGCTCTATCCATTTCATCGTATACAGAGTGCTCTCTAGAATTTTAGCAAATCCCACAGGTCACTTATCTCAACTTTGAGATGTCTTTATCCTCTTAGTTAATCGGGAGAAATAGGGCACTCTTGTGAGCCACAGTTGAGGTTCCCTCCTGGCAATAAAACACTTACAAAGAGCTACTCAGGACTAGCTGTTCAGAGCCGTGTTGTGACTGTGTGCATGTCAGTGTGCCTCTCGCTCTTTGACCCATTATTGCAGACTTAAAAACAAGCATGTTTTCAAATGGCGCTATGAGCTGCCAATGATGTATCACCACCATATCTCATTATTCTCCACTAAATGTGTTAGTAATGTGATCTGTTAACATAAAAAAAGTTTGACTTCACAAAAGCAGCTGGAAATGGACAACCATAATATGCATAAATCTAACTCCTACCATCGGCTACACACTGCTTGACACATATTGTTAGAAGCACCTCGCATTTGCAAGTTCTCTTAAGCAAAATACTTGCATTAGGTCTCAGCTGGGGCTGCGCATCAGGCAGTTCGGAGGAATATTCAATTCTCAGCGGAAGCCAGAATTTGAATCCTCTCATCTTTTAGGAATCATTTACTAAGTCTGGAGAGAACTCAGGCAGCACAGGTGCTCCCACAGATATCTCTGAACTTCCATCCCTCTTTGCTCATTCATGGTCCAATGAATAAAGGCTATCTTTGAACTGATGCTCATGGGGAATTAAAAAAGAACTCTAAACGATACCAACAGCAGGGACCAAAAAAATATTAGATTTAAGCTCACATTGGTCAACAGAAACAAGAGTACAAAGGACCTTGAGAAATCACTGTCCCCGTCTCTATAAGCCCCAGTCAACAGCAAGGCCCAACACAGGGATCTCTGTCCGTCGGCCCAATGTCATGAGTTTAATTCTCCTAATACTAATAATAGCTGCCGACCATCTCTGGCTTCTTTTCTTTTTCTTTTTTTTTTTTTTTTGTGGTACGCAGGCCTCTCACTGTTGTGGCCTCTCCCGTTGCAGAGCACAGGCTCTGGACGCGCAGGCTCAGTGGCCATGGCTCATGGCCCCAGCCGCTCCGCGGCATGTGGGATCTTCCTGGACCAGGGCACGAACCCGTGCCTCCTGCATCGGCAGGCGGACTCTCAACCACTGTGCCACCAGGGAAACCCTGGCTTCTTTTCTTGACATACATTAGCTTCTAGCCTTTGCTTCCCTGGCTTTATCTTTACTCCCAGCACATTACTGACCAGTCCTCTCTTCGCTCTGTCACTTGGTCCTTCTCCCCAGGAACAACAATAACTCTCAAGTCTTGATTTCCATTCCTACCACTAACCTGAACATCCAGATCCTTACTGGGTATAGTGCCTTAGATGAACTTCAGGTATTTCAAACTCAAAACATTCCAAATCAAACTATCTTCCTCTCTTTCTTTTGCCTCCTACATGTTCTCCTCTCCCTTTTCTACTGATTGCACTTAACAGCATGATCCTCAGTGGAGTCATGCAAGTTAGAAACCCAGTGGCTCCTGGCAGTACATGCGTGTAAGGTCTGAGGGGAGAGAGTCACAGAGACAGAAGGATGACTGATTACACCATTTAGATGTAGGGGATCACTCCTGGACCTTCACAATCATCAGGGGCAAGACCTCAGATGCTACCTGCCCCTTAGAGGCCTCCCTACCTCCCCTCCCTACCAAGGAGTCACAGAATTTGCTACATCTGAGAATTCCAATTGGGAACTCATACTTTTTATCATACTAATTTTTTAAACTTGCTGAAAGTTTGTTTTTCTGAAATCTTAATCCCAAATGACTCTTTCTTACAGTGTTTTGGCATACTATATCACTTTGATTCTTTGTTATAGTTTTTCTTACTCTCTTATCACTGAAGTGCTTTTTGATTCTCTTTATTATTAGATTACATTGTTATATTACTTATTACTATTTTATTCTTTTAGGTATCAATTTATTAAACCTAGTATACATTTACCCTTATTGCTGACTTTAAAAAATTTAATCATTTGCCATGTTTATTATCTTTTTTGTATATATTTCATTCTTCCTAATTTCTGTTCATTTCTTTTTTGAGGCAGAAAATTCCACATATTTCATACTTTCATCCCTTTTTCTCCATAGCCAAAGGCATTTCTTTGGTTCAGACCTTCAGCAGCTCCAGCCTGACCTGTTTGCCAATAACCTCTGCAATGTGCCCTTGGTCACTAGACTCTCGTGTAGTCCAGTCTTCAACTGCCCGGAAGAGAAAGACAAATCTAGTAACATGGTATGCAAGGCCCTTCACAGTCCAGCTTCTCCTTATCTATTCACTTCTACTGCAGTTTTCCACTCCTCCTATCATAAAAAATTAATCAACAGAAACCTCAATTAAATAGAGTTGGGAGACCAAGGGGGAGTTCTCACACCCTGTGATGATAGCAGAGCCCAACAGGAAACAGAAAGACTCTTCTTCTTCCCTGTCAAGGACCCAGCCAATCAAAAGCCATGGACTCTTTGTTTATCTTAGCCCTCCCAACTTCCTTTTCCTCTCTATAAAAGCACTCTCCTTCCCTTCCACCCAGGGACTTGCACGTGGCTCACCATGGTTACAGACCCCTAATTGCAATTCTCTACTGATCCCCAATCAACCCATCTTTGCTGAAGAAATATCTGGCAGTCTATTGTGAGTATTAAACAGATGCACAGAAAGCGCTTAGAACAGTGCTCCACACATTTGGAGCACTTTGATGTGTTAGTTATTATGACTGTGCTCAATGTGAAGATGATGACAACCCGTGTGGGGCTACATCTGGTGACTGGAAATTGCAGGGATCACAAATCTTATGATAAGAAAAGAGCAAAACTTAGATGTGCAAGTACAGAGGGGCTAATAAGTTCTTGGCATGCAGTTGGCGCTCAAACAGGTCTCGGTTCATCTTGTTCAATGAATCAGGTTCCAAATCTAAGTCTCTGTTTTGTTGTTTTGAATCTCAGGAAAAGACGTGCACATAAGCTTTAAGATGGAGTTAAAACAGCTCTCTTGACTGATGGGAAAGAGTAAGTGCAAAGTCCTGGGAGTCATTCTCTCCCAGGGAAGACCCAAGGAAGGGCCGAGTAGGAGCTTAAGCCTTCCTCATATTTCCTTCAGCCTCCATCTTCATATTTTCAGACAGACAGTAAATATTTTTACACTTCTATGGGAAATGTTTTGAATGCACAGCTTCAAGACAAGCCCCTTATAAGTACATTGCCATCTTGAGCTAATATAAAAATCAGAAAACTTCACCAGTCAAAGAATCCCTTCCATTTTGGTGGTTGCTACAGACTGAATGTCTGTTTCCCCCCACCCAACTCTACCACCAAACTCATATGTTGAAACCTAATCCCCAGTGTGATGGTATTTGGAGCCAGGGCTTTTGGGAGGTGATTAGGTTATGAGTACAGAGCCCTCATGAGTGGGATTAGTGCCCTTATTAAAGAGACCCCAGAGAGCTCCCTTGACCCTCCTGCTACGTGACGACAAAGCCAGAAGACAGCCATCTGTGAACTGAGAAGCAGGCCCTCACCAGACACCAAATCTGCCAGTGCCTTGAACTGGGACATCCTAGCCTTTAAAACTATGAAAAATAAATTTCTGTTGATTATAAGCCAGCCAGTCTATGGCATTCTATTATAGCAGCCTGAATTCATTAAGACAGTGATGTTGTTGATATTCTTCCTGTACCCATCAGTGGCAACCTACTTCCCACCCCTATTGCCAGGAAGTCTGCATTTAATTAAATTAGAATCAGTGCAGGCAAAGCGAAGTAAAAAGTCCACAGTCGATCTTACAAAAATAAAGAGGAGAAAGGCTGTGTTTTCCCATATTCCCTGAATGTGGATTTGTGTTTGCCATAAATTAGGCCTGCTGCGAGAACGATGCTGAGCTTCCCATATGGCAAATATCAGATTGAGACACACAAGTAGAAATTATCTTCATATTCTTGAATTAATTCTGTTCAGCTTATTTAGAGTGTCATCATATTCAGCAAGCATTCAAGAAACAACATGGTTAGAAATCCAGTGAGGTTTCCAAGTACAAGGAAAAATAGTTAATGACCAAACTTTCTGAAGTCAAGAACAGTATTTTTTTTATTATTTGGAGTTCAAGTTTAAGAACGATTCTTTCACTTTTCTATTATTATTATTGTGAAGTAGAATAGAAAGCAGAGGTCTGAAGGAGATTGTCAAAATCTATTAGAACAAATATTTAGAGAACCATGAATTCATCTGTCTTAGAGCTGGAGATTCTTCTTTCTGACACAAAATACTTTTTTGTTTGTTTGTTTTCGGTTTTGTTTTTGTTTGTTTTGCTTTATTTGTTTTTCTAAATGAACAACTCAGGAGAGAAACCAAAAGTGCTGCTGCCCTTTTACCTTTGTAAGGAGACTGCTCCTTGCTTATGTGGAAAGTTTGGAGTCTAAAGACCTCACAACCAAGACCACAGAATTACGATGTTGGATATGTTTCCTTTCAATATCGGTTTTCTGCTTTCCACAAGCCGTGTTTGGATCCTGGCTCAGACACTTTCCTCAGTGTGTAAGAAATCACTGAATCTTTGCAAGCCTCTATTTCTTTATCTGCAACATGGGAACAAAAAAATGGATCTACTACACAGCATCCTTGAGAGGATTCATCACGTGTGAAAGCTTAATCACAGTGCTGGCCAGAGGTAGGTGCTTAGTTAAATCTTTTCTCTCTTCACTTCTGCCTTCTCCTCACTCTCTCCTTCAATTAATGGATATTTATAACTGATCTTTGGAGTGAAAATGTCCTTGACAGCCATTGTTTCTTCCCTTCATTTTGTGGGTTCTAAAATCCATTACCCCAGGTTGGCCAGTTTGCTCAACCTGACTAGTGGAAACCCAGGTCTCCTTGATGACCTCTGAATATGTGTTAGTCTATGGCCTTTTAGCTAGAGCCAAATGAAGGCAAGCCCTGCCCCATATGATCTTCATCCTCCAGTACATACACAAGAAGTAGGAGATACAGAATATAACAGAATTTTAATAGAGTGAACAGTGTGATTTTCATTCCCAGAATTTCATTTAACTTTCTGGCTTCTGTCTCATAGAAGTAGATCATGGGGCATCCATTGGGCATGGCTGAGGTGATGCTACTGAATAACAGAGAAAGGACTCAGAAGTAAAGGACAGATTTGGAAGAAAAGACAAAGAACCAGACCACTCAGCCTCTAGAAGAGACCCGGAAGCATCTAACTGAGGGAGGGGAAAAGAATCAGAAAGGGAAGGAAGAAAGCTTAGATGCTGGGGGACCTTGAGAAAGATGTGCACAGGACCCGGAGAAAGAGCTAGGCTGTGGCTGGGAAGGAGAGAGGAAGGGAGCCTGGCTGAACACCTCAGACAGGTTCGAGCACCGAGCAGCAGCACTGACCTGTGCCCACTTTCCCAAAGAGGGTCTGAGAAAGTAGCCAACATCAGGATGTCCATTCACTGTATGGAGCAAGGGCAGAGGCAGTGCAGATGTGGGGTGCAGAGGAGATCAGGACTTTCTCACAGAGAGCAGGACGAGATGAACAAGGGGCTACAGAATTCTTCTCCATGTGCCCCGAAGTGGCATGGTTTGGGTAGAGAGAAATAGACCTGATGCCTGGGATCTAACACCCTCACCATCATTATTCCAAAAAAAAAAAAAAAAAAAAAAGAATAATCCTATCAGAAAATGTATATACTAGGGTTTAAATGCACATTTGTAAGGTTAAACATTTTTATTTGTTTAGGTCCTTTGTCCATTTTTAAAATTAGGAATTTAGCTATTTTCTTAATAATTTGTAACAATTCTTCATACATTAATAATATTATCATTTGTGAATAAATAGTAAATATATCCTCAACTTTGTTTTAGTTTGGTCTTTTAATGTAAAGTGTTTTTTCCCCTTTCTAGATTTGGGCATTATTAGGTTAGCTACATAGGGAATGCTAGCAGTCATTATGTGCTGGCTTGTACTTCATTTCAATGACATTTTCTTTAAGTCCCATGATGTCCCCAAAAGGTGGATCTTCTTCATTTTACAGACATCAACACTGATGCCTAAGGTTAAGTAATTTGTCCAAAGATAAAGTGCTAGTAAAAGGAATTGCTCAAATCCAAGTCTATTACCCCAGGCAGGGTTTGGTACGTCTGCACTGATAACATGCAGATAAGGGAGAGTACAGAGGGAGCTTTCAGACCATTGCTTCTTAGGCCAGAAGGGCTTAAAAATTAGTGGCATAAAAGGACACTCTTTGAAACACAAGGTGATAGGTATACAAAGAGTAAAGTAAATACTGTAAATAATACCGCACACAGCTAGCAATAAATGATAGTTATTAATCCAAGAGCAGGAATACAAGCAAAAGTTATAAATGTGTTCTGTAAGGAGGGCAGAGGGTTAAGAAATGTTTGCTCAGGGTCCTCAATGACTAATAAGAAGAATGAAATTACAACAGCTAAGGTAAGGTCTGTCTTGCCAATTAACGGACCATCTCATTAGAGCCGCTAATGGCAACACACGTTGTCTCAGAACTTCCTGGAAATGGCTCAGAATGGTGAATCCCTTGCTTCTGATGGGGTTCCATTCAGACAAGAGAAAAACGAGAAGAGAGCAGGAACTCTGGGTATTATTTACTCAACCACTATAATACCAGTTTGAATTAGCTTAGATTCGGAATTACAGGATTTTTTACTTAAAAAGTCTATAGAGCACATCTAATTTACTAGCCCCCATTCTCACACGGAACCCTTGATATTGAAACATACAAACAAAAAAGGCTCAGAAGGGTTTACATGGTTAGCTTAAGTTCACCTAGTCGACTTATCGCAAATCTAGGTCTAGAATTCCAGTCTTTTAGTTTCTACTTCGTGGTTCTTTGTTCCATATATAGAATTTTTCAAATCTGATATTCCTTCCAGTCTGACTTTCAAAAATGAATGGACCTATAAAGATATTATGAACCTACCCAGTAAACCGCAACCACAGATATCCTTTGGCTTCTTAACAATGCATTGTTTTGTCTAGAGCTAGGCAAGTTGTTGTTTTTTTTTTTTCAAATCAGACTAGCTACTATTTATTGAGCACTTAACATGCATACAAAGCTACCAAGCATTTTACACATACTAAATCCTCAAAACAATTCTATGAAGTAGATTTTAAAATTTCTTTTCCACAGATGTGAGCTACTGTGGTTTTGAGAAAATAAATAAATATGCTCATAAAGCAAAAGGCAGAGGCAGGAATTCAGACTCGGACCATATGCCTTATCACTCGGGAGGCACCCAGAGGCAACACGGTGGTGATGAAGTGCTCAGCCTCTGGACATGGAATGCCTGGGCATAAATTTTAGCTCCTCCACCACTTTGTAGCTGAGTAACCTTTAGTAAGTTACATACCCTCTGTAAGCCTCAGACATCTGCTCCATAAAATGGGATTATTAACAGTTAACTACCTCACAGAGTGGCCATAAAAATTAAATGGGACAAATCACATTAAGTTTTAAATGCAGTGTCTGGAACATACTCAGCATTTGATACATGATACCAATTATTATTACTATTCCCCAAATGATCAGTATCTTGATCTAGACCTGTTAGAAGGAAAAATCCATCCAGCGCTCTTCTGTCTGCCATGAAGAAAGGCAGGAGAAGGTTATGGACCCCTGCTGCTCTAACATATGGTCAGGGCTGAGACAACAGACAGCCCTTACCTGGGAATGGGGGCTTAATTGGACAACACTGGCCCAGATGCCTAGGCTCTAGCTGTTGGCCGAGAAGCAGCTCTGGCCAACCTCCAGAATGAATTCACAGAAACTATTATTCAAACTAGGACTCAGCTATAGGCACATAGGTGCCCTAAAATCAAGTCTACCTTCTTCTGAATAGTGCCACCATCAATGGCGCTGGTCTTCAAGGACATCTGCACACTGTCAAAGCACCCTAACTTTACAGTCACCAAACCGGTAAGACCCAGACAAACGTTGACAGGAATCAAGCACCAGACACAAACTCCTGCCTTTGGAAAAGATCCCTCCAGGGTCAATCTGTAAATTGCATCTTAGCCGACACCACTGGATCTTGAAACAGCCTGAAGATCAGCCTCAGTCCACAGAGAGTTCATGACTCAACTTGTCTTAGTTTGTAATCCAATCTAATTTTGAGTTGGTGATGGCCCCTGAGAGAGCCAGTGTAAGTTCTCCTGAAGTGATGTGACCATGTTATCTCTACCTTATGATTTCTTGTAAACAAGTTTGAGAAAGAGGGACAGCATGAGGAAGGGCAGAAAGGGGCAGGTGAAGGAAAGAAAAAGAAGTGTAAATATTTTGTTCATGTTAAAAATCAGACTTTCACTAACAGCATCCAAATATGTGACTTATAATGAATCATGTATCCCATTTTTTTATAACTGATAATGAGTTTATCCCATTAATTCAAAATCTCAGGTAGACATAAAAATCACATAAAACTTTGAAATCAAATGTCCAGAAATAATTTGGTATTGAATTACTCACTTCTGCCTGGACTCTGACTTTTCATATTGAGAGAATTTCTGAGAATAAGACTCAAAGAGATTGATATTGAGATGAAAAGACGACTGTAAAACAACTGCAGAATCTTATAAATCAGAGGGAACTTACTGACTGTTCCAACCCTTGACTTCACAGATGCCTCATTTTGTTTAATCCAGACTCTAATATTTAAATTGTATATAATTTGGGTAAAAATTATATTCTTTACAAAAGATATGGGGTCATTAATAAAATCAATGCCACATACATTGATGAAGAAAGCATAATACTCTTCTAACAGCGACCCAAGCTACAAATCCTGCCAATTCCAAAAGAATTTTTTAAATAGCCAAGAAGAGGGTCTGCAGAAGGTGTTATGGAACTGATTGGCTCAAAGACCAAAAATAAGAAACAATATCATTGAATGACAAGGGCTGTTAAAATAAAACCTCACTGTGATGATTCCCCTTACATACAGGAGAAGCAGGAAAGGGATGGCAAAAATGATAGGAAAGAAATGGGGGAAAAAGGATCTGAATGAGGAAAACAGTCAAAATTAGAAGACAGAACTGGAGCTAGCACAGGATTCAGAGACTGATGGATTCACTCAGCCTGAATTCACAGGGAGCCTACTCAGTGCAGACACTGTGCTAAGGGCTGGGAATTCATGGGAAGAGCAAGAAGACAAAATTTCCATACTCAGGGCTTCCCTGGTGGCGCAGTGGTTGATTGGACAACACTGGCCCAGATGCCTAGGCTCTAGCTGTTGGCCGAGAAGCAGCTCTGGCCAACCTCCAGAATGAATTCACAGAAACTATTATTCAAACTAGGACTCAGCTATAGGCACACAGGTGTCCTAAAATCAAGTCTACCTTCTTCTGAATAGTGCCACCATCAATGGCGGTGCAGGGGACACGGGTTCGTGCCCTGGTCCGGGAAGATCCCACATGCCACGGAGCGGCTGGGCCCGTGAGCCATGGCCGCTGAGTCTGCGCGTCCGGAGCCTGTGCTCCGCAACGGGAGAGGCCACAACAGTGAGAAGCCCGCGTACCGCAAAAAAAAAAAAAAAAAAAAAGAAAAAAATTTTCAGAGTCACAGTCTAGAGGAGGGAGACAGTTAAGCAAACCAGAAGTTTCACAATAAAGCAATAAACACTGTGATAGAATAATATAAATGGAACTAGAAGAGCAAAGAGGCAGAGTTCCCAATTCTTGCTCAAGCATCTGGGAAGAAGATGCAGGTTCTGAATCTCAAGGGCTTAGGAGTCGGCAGGCAGGCGGGAGGAGGAAAAGCAGTGGAGGTGAGAGATGTGTCCCTGTACAAGCACAGGCAACAGGAGGACACAGAACATTCGACATCGCCTGCGGGTCATTCTCATGGTAGGAATGAAGCACAGGGTTCTCACGAAGGAGGGTAAAGATGCGGCCGAAGTAAACTAGAAGTGGGACTTGATTTAGCAAGTGACGGAGAGGCATGGAAGGGTTTTGAGCACAGGAACAATATGACCCAAGTCATAATCTAGAAAGTGAAGAGGATGAATTAGAGAGGGGCACATCTAAAGAGAGGGATGCCAGAAAGGAAGGTCTGCAGTACTGTCCAAAGGATGAAGAACACGAACTTGAACTAAGGTGGAAGTGCTGGGGCTGGAAGGAGGTGAGGGCTTCGTGAGTTGCTGGGCAATGGAGGTGACAGGATTTGACAGATGCTCAGTAGAGTGGTTGGTAGAAGGTGAGGAGAGGTCAGAGATAAGGCACAGTGAAGCGTGCAACTGGAAAGTGTCAGAGTCCAGAGCAGTGAAAAGTGGCCGCAGAGAACAGGGACCCTCCTGAAGGACGTGCAAAGAAACAGGCATCGTAAGAAGGCAGGAATCCGGACGTGAATTGCTTCCGCCTCTTGGCTATTGTGGATAGTGCTACTATGAACATGGGTAAACAATAGTATATTTTTAAGTAGGAAGTGCTTACCAGGAAGAAAAAGGCTAAAGATTAAGCATCTGAATGCTCTCAGGGACCTACACCCGGTACCTCAAACAGTCACAGAAAGTTCAAGGCTCCCCCTTTATCTCTACCATCATTAGAGAGTCCTTAAGCACACAATCATGCTATAGATCTAGGAGCAGAAGGTTTTTGTAATAAATGGGTTGGTGCAAAAATCTCTCTTTCCTTGGATTCGACTTTCCCTGACTCTTGCAAACTGAAAATGGTAAGATTCAGGCCAAGAACAGGAGAGGCACTGAGGAAAAGGTACTTCCCCAATCCGTTGTCCTGTCTGTTGCTAACTTGGACAAAAACACTCCTTAGAGAGTCACACACAATCCAGTCCAGGTCACCAGGGTAGAAGACTTCATGTATAGGACAGTGATATCAAAACTTAAGATCAGTGCTTTCCAATGAATGTGCTAGGAGCAAGCCAGAGGTGTGTTGCCAAATTTTGATCCATGTGTAAAATCTATTTTTGCCTCAATTGAGCATATAGATTGTTACTACAGAGCCTTAATGGAATATTGAATAAGGAGGATATGAGATTCAGAGTAGGGGTGGGAGGAGGTATAACTTTTTCTAAGTTAAACATAGAAGGAGCTGTGTTACACCATGCTGGCTCTAGAGAAAGCACACATGTGTATCAGAATATTAGAACGTTAAAGAACTTTGACCCATGAGCACATTCAGCCGGGGCGGTCAGGACAGTGAAAGTTCTACTCCAATTGGAAGGGTAAACAAGAAAATTGTGTGATCACTGTCGACCCCTTCATAGATACCATAAGTTCCGTTTTGTGCAATAGCAATTGTGTTGAAATCAATACTGATTTACTTTGAGTAGTTTATAATTTATTGATACTCAAATGTGACACCTACCGAAAAACTGTATTAGAAAGAGTTCAATGACCACAAAAGAGGTGAGAACCACTGCCCTAGTGCTAACTTTCTTGAAATATCCCCTACGTGGCAAATACTCCCTGGAATGTACAGCAGCAGTCACTGAGAGATCAGTTAGATTAGAAACCCAGTCTCTTTCTGTCAGAGATGTGATTGATCATTTTTTTGGGAAATAGCAGAGTAAAATGCATAGGAAGTTTTTGTTTTTTACTGTCATTTATGGGTGTTATTTTTTTATTAATTTTTATTGGAGTATAGCTGCTTTACAATGTTGTGTTAGTGTCTGCTGTACAGCAAAGTGAATCAGCTACACGTATACATATATCCCCTCTTTTTTGGATTTCCTTCCCATTCAGGTCAGCACAGAGCATTGAGTAGCGTTCCCTGTGCTATACAGTATGCTCTCATTAGTTACCTATTTTATACACAGTATCAATAGTGTATATATGTCAATCTCAATCTCCCAATTCATCCCACCCTCCCCTCCCCCCCCAGATATCCATACCTCCATTCTCTACATCTGTGTCTCTATTTCTGCTTTGCAAATAAGTTCATCTGTATCGTTTTTCTAGGTTCCACATATAAGCAATATTATACTATATTTGTTTTTCTCTTCCTGACTTACTTCACTCTGTATGACAGTCTCTAGGTCCATCCACATCTCTGCAAATTGCACAATTTCGTTCCTTTTTATGGCTGAGTAATATTCCATTTTATATATGTACCACATCTTCTTTATCTATTCTTTTGTTGATGGACATTTAGGTTGCTTCCATGTCCTGGCTATTCTAAATAGTGCTGCAATGAACACTGGGGTGCATGTATCTTTTGGAATTATGGTTTTGTCTAGGTATATGCCCAGGAGTGGGATTGCTGGGTCATATGGTAGTTCTATTTTTAGTTTTTTAAGGAACCTCCATACTGTTCTCCATAGTGGCTGTATCAATTTACATTCCCACCAACAGTGTAAGAGGGTTCCCTCTTCTCCACACCCTCTCCAGCATTTATTGTTTGTAGACTTTTTGATGATGGCCATTCTGACCGGCGTGAGGTGATACCTCATTGTAGTTTTGATTTGCATTTCATTTCTCTAATAATTAGTGATGTTGAGCATCTTTTCGTGTGTTTGTTGGCCATCTCTATGTCTTCAGGGTGTTATTATTTTAAATTTAAAATATCCAAATTTAGTTTCCAATTCTTCTTTTTTCATTTACTTGTTAGCCCACAGTGCTGTTGTGTGTTTTTGGCAATGGATTGCTAACCTCTGTGAGGTTAAATAACCTTTGTATCAGTTAGTGCTTCGGGAAAGAAGACCTTGAACCCTAGTCTTCTGGACACAGAATTCATGTCTGCAGTGAGCCTCAGACCCTCTGTTTGTTCACCTGGATTGATAAGAGAATCAAGAACAATTTCCATCTACTTTTAAGATTACTCATAATGTTAGACTGTGTGCATACATTGTCAAAGAGTGGAAACTAATGCTGAATAACATATGAATAAATTACAAGATATATTTTACACTTAACATTTTTCAAAAAACGCCTCCTGCTGTTAAAGCCCATGCCCCATAAACATCATCAGTAAAGCAGTGATAAAAGCAAGGATAACAACCCTCAAATGATAAATTGGTCAAATTTAGAGAAGTCAAAATAAGCAGTATTTTCCTTACCAGTCAAATGCAAAGGTTACACACACATGCTCACCAACTGCCTTTCTCCTAGTGGTAGATTATAAAACAGTGGTTTCGCTTGTGTTCAGAAACAAACATGAGTAAAAGCTATTAACCAAGGTCTAATAGTTATCTAATAAATATTTTAATTGAATGATATTTCTACATATAGCACTGTATTAGGACTTCTTAAAAAGGAAATATTAGCTGCATACAATTCAGAAAGTTTTTGCTGTCTTTGAAAAGAGTAGCCTCAAATAAAATTGATTAGCAGAAAAGAATATTAGAATATACTTATACCATAGTCTATGTTTGGAATATGAAATAGATATAGAAAATTTAGCATGGATACAATTCAACATCACTTAGCAGGTTATTAATGAAATGTATTAGAAGTTAATTGGCATCACTAAGTAACTAATTTCTTAAAAATGATGATTTCTTTAATCACAGCTATTTCTACCGGGCGGACATCAAAGCTTTCTTTATAAGATGAGTAAGTACATTTTAAAATATGTACAATTTTAAACGATTTGGAAGCGTTCCAGAATCTAATCTAAAGAAAACCATATCTTTCCAATTTTATCAGATTATAATTTATTAATCATAATGGAAATAATTTCCATTTATCACTTTAAAATACAGTTTCCACTTATCAATGTAAAAAAAGAGGAAGTGTAAAGGTAAACTCTCTCCAAGTACTATGTGGATCCAATAATAAATGTTATCAAATCATTTAATATGATATAAAACATTTCCTGCCACTTTTTTTTCTGTAAGAGTCACTGGAAACGAGATTAAACGAGCAAAGCTTCTCGTTAGTCAGTTAGTCGAAGCCATCACTACTGGATAGAGTTGATGTTCAGAATCTGACCTAGGGCATCAATAAAACAACCAAGACACGGACTCTTTCAGTGGTGTATAAGCATTATGTCATTAATCAAGCTTGGATTGTAACAGTCTATTCTTATAAGGTGACAAATTAACCATACGGATACCTCACAGATGACAAAACTAAGATATATTAAACTCTGTGGGGTAAACACACCCCCAGGCAAATCTAATAGACTGACATTTTTAATACTAATTGAAGCTGATTGATTTACGTATTCTACGTTTTCAACTCTCCGAAATGATGTATTTAATGTTTTATTTTTAAACACAATTAAAAAATAATATATAAATATATACATACTGCAAATGTAGTACAGATAACAAATTCATTTAAGCCCATTTATGCACATTAGTAACACACCATGTGGCAGAGAGACTAGGACTACAAGAAGACCCCTTGGCGATTTATTTTATATTAAATCCCTAATGGCCTCTCCTAATCTTTGCAAAAATATGCACGAAAGTCCAGACTATGAAGCCATTGAAATGAATGGTTATTTATTTGCTAAACGAGAACCCTATGTTTAATGTTCCTTAGACATAAGGTAGTCTGGAAAAGTCGCATTCCTACAGCTCCATACATCATTTATTTTACATACCCTAACTTCTCACAACAGGCAGCGGAAAAATATCTCTGAACAGCATTGTAAGTTGCTGAGATTTTTGTTTCCAATTCCATTACTGGAAGATTAAATGTTAACATGTTTACTTGCTTCTTTAGCAACAAAAACAAATTCATGCACCATCTTGGTGCCTGACACACACATGAATATAAAATGGAAGAGAGTTGGCAGATAACAAAAACTAAAATCAAACAATGGAAGAATATCAAAAGTTCAAACTTGTAAATAAACCTTAATTAAATACAAAAGAGAAAGCATCATGTACTTTAAATTTGTCTGCAAATATATACACTAATAATTAGAAAGTTCTAATAGTGGATTCTTGCTCTTTCAAAGAAAGAAGGTTTTTTTTTTCCTCTTTATGTAACGTGCATAAAATATGCCCCAAAACTTGGTCCTGGACATGTTAGCTTTTAATATTCATCCTGATGTCAACACACTTTCCTGTCAAATCACTTCATGTCAGGTTCACACAAATAAAATGTTGCAGGCCCAAGGATATCCTTAGGAGATAAGCAAAAACACATTGTTTGCTCTCTCCTTCACTGCTTTCTCCATCTAACTTCCAACAGATTCTCATATAGTTAAAATCGAGAAAGTTTTTTAGAAGAAAGAATTCACAAAGGAATGAATACCTGGCAGGGAGGAACGTATGGAATGGGAGATGGGACAAGACCACCTCATCTTAGAGGAAACGGTAACTCAGCTTTCTCTATACATATATACATAATGCACAACAAGCAGGACTCAAAACATGCAATTTTAGGATCATGCTGTGGGGTTAGTTCTTGCCTTGATCCTATGTAAAAAATCAGGCAAACCCCATGATTTTTCTGCACAGTCTTTGGTAACAAAGCTTCTCAGGCACTTCAATTTGCAAGTCTCAGCTGAGTAGCCAAAATTGCGGTCTTTAATAGAGTTAAGTTTCTACTCTCCCCCAGCAATGCTGGTTACTGGTGGGAGGGAGTGTGATCTCTTCATTCTTTCCCCACCTTCCCTTCTACTCCGCATTCATTTTGCTAACTGTAGTTTCTGACTGCTTTTGGGCTGGAGCATGAGGAAGTAAGATGAAGTCAGAGGAGTAGGAAAGTTATTACTTGACTGTTACTTTCCAGTGTACCTAAATTTTAGAGTTCTCTGTGCTTCACAGGTGGGTTACCTTCATGGGCTCCCTGTGGATCTGTAGTTGCTCTCATCTCCTATCTCCCCTGCCCTCCTGGATGGGTGGAATCCACTTCTCACTTCCCCAGCTCTTAGGAAGCTGGCTCTGACTCCGGCTTCTCTCAGCTGAGATATGCTTTTTTTTTAACTTCAAGTCAGCCCACTTGGGCAGGATCCACGAAAAACACACGCTAGCTCTCTCGCACACATAGCCCAGATCTGTCCTGGCATAAATATTCCTGCATCCACTACTCTAACAATTTTCTCAGGGTGAAGGCTACCGCACGCAGCCACCTGTTCTATGTCCCACTGTCAACATAGCCAGTCAGCACATCTCTCACCCTTCAGATTTTCTGGGTAAGAATGAAACACCTGCCCACTGTGTCTCACAAACTGAAAGGGTCCCATATGAGTCTCTCTGGGTGGCCTTTCAGAACCCACTGCCCAGGCTCCAGGGGAGGGACTGATGCCCCCTCTCCCTTAATCACATGGGACACACATCTCAAAATGTCTCCTCTTTTCTATTTCCAAATTTCAATCCTTTTATTCCTTCTAAGACAGTAAAAGCCTCAAAAGCACTGTAAGCAGATTTCGCCTACTTCTTTTGAAAATTTTGTATCATGGTCTCACAGATGGCTTTGGGAAGGGTTATCTATTGTCTCCACCCCCCTTTTTTTTTAACATCTTTATTGGAATATAATTGCTTTACAATGGTGTGTTAGTTTCTGCTGTATAACAAAGTGAATCAGCTATACATATACATATATCCCCGTATCTCCTCCCTCTTGCATCTCCCTCCCACCCTCCCTATCCCACCCCTCTAGGTGGTCACAAAGCACTGAGCTGGTCTCCCTGTGCTATGTGTCTCCATCCTTCTACTGAACCTTTTAATTGAATGTCTCTGCAAGCTGTGTTCCTTTGATCCCTGCAGAGCTGGTCTCCATCCTCCTCCACCCTGCTCTCTGCCGCAGCACAGAGGCCCCCTGGACCACATCAAGAGTCTCTTCTAGGGCTTCCCTGGGGGCGCAGTGGTTCAGAGTCCACCTGCCACTGCAGGGGACATGGGTTCGTGCCCTGGTCTGGGAGGTTCCCACGTGCCGTGGAGCGGCTGGGCCCATGAGCCATGGCCGCTGAGCCTGCGTGTTCAGAGCCTGTGCTCCGCAACGGGAGAGGCCACAGCAGTGAGAGGCCCGCGTACCGCAAAAAAAAAAAAAAAAAAGAGTCTCTTCTAGACTCGCGTTTCCTGTTGGTTTCAGCCAATGGGAAACCCTAACAGGTGCTGGGAAGGAGGAAGGAGAGTGATGGCAGAGTGTTTACTCCTACATTTCTTTTCGTTTGGGGTCACTTTGAACTTGGGCCCTCCTTGACCAAAGGCTCTTCCTGAGGTGGCCCTCTCTTTTCAACATTCTCCTTCCAGGTTCTGGAAACTTCTCATTTCCTTTTCCTTTCATGCTGAGGGTAATAACCCCTGGGACACCACTCTCTTCCTTGCAGTATCCCTCACTCTGCCTTCACCTAATAAAATGGCTCACTTTATTAGACCTACCTCAAATTATCTCAATTGAATGGGCCACCTGTTCCTGCTGGGACTGATACTATCTTGTTACAAAATATGTAGCTTGAGATGCACAAACATATTTTTCAAACTAAATTATACCATGTGCAAATATGAACATGCCCAGTTTCCTATTGCTTAAGAGTTTTGAATAAACATTTCTAACCTGATAATCCTGTCTTTTTACTCTTTATAATTTCCTATTTCTATGGATTCTTGAAAATTCAAAGCAAATCTTTATAAACTTAAAAAAAATAGTTCATAAAAACCTTCTCAGGGCTTCCCTGGTGGCGCAGTGGTTGAGAGTCTGCCTGCCAATGCAGGGGACACGGGTTTGTGCCCCGGTCTGGGAAGATCCCACATGCTGTGGAGCGGCTAGGCCCGTGAGCCATGGCCGCTGAGCTTGCGCGTCCGGAGCCTGTGCTCCGCAACGGGAGAGGCCACAACAGTGAGAGGCCCAAGTACCGCAAAAAAAAAAAAAAAAAAAAAAAAAAAACCTTCTCTACTACTGGAGACCTTTAAGCCTGCTAGAAGAATACAGAAGCCCTGGAGCCCCAGTCCCATCCTAGGAGGCAGATTTATCAGCTGAATCAGTCAAAAATCAAGAACTTCATTTCATGATTGTCCCCTCCCAGTGATTCATTGGTAACTTGACTCTTCCAATGGGCTTAAGAACATCTGATAGGATAGCCTTCATCTGAATAAAATCTAAGACAACTGAAACCACAAAAAAGTTACAAATACTTGAGAAACTAGATAACAAAGATTCCTGTTTGGAGGTTCTGGTGGATTTTAAGTGATCACAGATTATCTCCAGCTCCTCCCATTTGGAGATGGAGTCTCTTTCTTCACTCTCTCTGGGCTGGCCCCATGACATGACTTGTTTTGGCCAATAACATGTGGCATGACTTTGTGGGACTTGCAAGCACCCAAAGTTCTTGCTTCCACCATCTTGGAAGACTTCTGCTCTAGAGTGAAGAAGCCTGGGATTAAAGGCCATATATAGAGAGAGGCTCAGCCACCTAGCTATTCATTCCAACCCTCCCAGCTGAGGCCCCACCCATGTGCGTGAGGCAACCCTAGATCAACCAGTCCAGCAGAGTCATCAGCTGAGTGTAGTCACAGGAGTAAACTCAGACAAGACCAGTAGAATCATATGAATTACTAAATTGTTGTTCTTTGAAGCCACTTAGTTTTGGGGAAACATGGACTTTCTTATCTGTCATACCAGAATTATGTCCACAGCCAGTTAATTCAGTAATAGAATTCCAGAAAAATATAGACTAGGTAACCATTGATGGTAACGGTTAGCTTATTCTTCTGTGACCCAACATAGAACAATTAGGAAAGAATGAGGACTTTGGAATCCACTGTCCCTGGGTTGGAATGCTTACTCTGTAGTTTATTTCCCATTTCTGAGTCTCAGTTTAATCACCTGTAAAATAGATATATTAACTGCCTACGTACATCATAAGGAAGGCATCAGGATTTCAAAAGATAACTAATATAAAGCACCTAACACAGTGCTAGAAACTTGGTGAATGCCAATTTCCTTCCTCAGTATCCGTGTATATGTGTCCAAAAGTTGGAAACTGAATCAAATGGCTCTAAGCCAATGGTACTCAAAATGTGTCTGGACCAGCAACATCAGCATCCCAAGGAACTTATTAAACATACAAATTCTCAGACCCCAACCAGAGCTATTGATTCAGAAACTCTGGTGTCCTGTATTGCCCCATTAAAGCCAACTAAAATTACCAATCATTCATGAGCTTGTACTATAGTATCTAGCCTATATTTCAGCATATAGTAGCTACTCAATAAAAATGTTTGATGACAAGTGATGTTAATGCGTGAGTAAGTGGATGGATGAGATGAGTGCATGCTTTCAAACCCTCCTCTTCAACCCTGGTGTCCTAAGGACAGATTAGCCAGTCTGACGTGCTATAGGCTGACCTGGTGATGTCAATGACTGTAATATAGGTTGGGAGCCTCATTGTTTGGGCTCCATGGGCAGGTAGGTACAAGATGACTGTTTGATTTGGGTCATAAAGAAAGCACTCTTAAAGACCAAAACAATGAAGAGTCAACAACAGGTGTGCTTGGCATGGGCATTCCAAAGACACTGAAAATTAGATTTCATAACGACATCATGAAAAGAATGCTAGTCTAAAAGGCTGGAAGGCAAAACATAGCCACAAATACTTCATGCCATGAACTACCATTTCTAGAAGAGTCTACTACAGTTAATTTACAAGTTGGAAATAATAATGGACTTATTTCAGGGGGTATTCATGGAGGTTCAATGAGAAAATAAAAATAAAATGCATGGTACATAGTAAACACTCAACAAATGTTGGATACTGTTACATTTATTTTTTAAATTTGAATTATTCGAGGTATTGACTATCGCCATGCTATGAATACAAAGAGCATTAAATTATTCTTTTGAAGGAATAAAAGAAGACGATAATAAATTACCAAATCCTAGTTCTAGCACCTTGTTCTGTTTTCCCCTTTCTACCACTAGGTGACACCACCAATCTACCATAACCCACTCTTCTCCCACAGATTCCACACAGCCAATCTTCACAATCACTGTTGATTAAGGAACAAGATGTCTATTCTGGAAAGAATCCTAAATTATTCTTTTGTTTGAGTCTTCTTATTTATCTAAATTACCACTGGCTATTTGGTATAAATTTATTATTTCCTCAGTGTGTACTAAAAAAGAGTTTTTGTTACTTAGGGAACCAATTCAGCATTTACCTACACGGATGGGAAAGGAGCACTCTAATACCATCCCACTTCACAGTTTCTCTTCTGTACATGTTTCTTCTGTCACAAGAAAAAGGAAAAATTTTCCTTTAGCTTCACAGCCTGCTTTTCTATGACAAGTTGATACAATGTAGTAATTAACCATTAAAATATTGCATATGATTCACAGGAGTGTTACAGACAAACTAATTTAAACCAAGGTCAGGTCTCCAAATCAGCAAAACAACTCTGAAAGTGGGTGAGAGAGAAAAATAAACAAGAGAAGAGGTAAGCAACAGCTGCTATTAAAAGTAACTCTGGGCAGCTAAAACTGGTCTGAGTACACTCCTAAAAATGTAATTAGCCAAATCCTTCCAGAAATTAAACCATCAAAATGACATTATAGTACACTTTAAAAATGTATTTACAGAGCGAAAGAGCACTCATCCTAGCATATCACTATGTCCTGAGGGTTTCCCTTCTCGTAAAGAAAGATGCAGAAGAGAATTAGATATTATGCTATTAAAAAGTTCAAATTATCACTGATATATTTTGTGAAATGCTATTTCTTAATTTCCTCAGCAGTGCTGAAGTTGAGAATGAATAATAGGCTGTTTTCTGGTTTCTCTGTCATTTTATTGGGTGGTTAAAATGACTAGAACCAAAGCCTACCTATTAGCTTCCCAAATACCAACATTTATTAAAGGGCCATGATAAGAGAGGTACTGAATTCCACCATATTACGGAGCTCATTTTCTCAGGAAGGCAGGCATGGTTATTTCATTTCCTCCACAAGGAAAGGGTCAACTTACTGCTCCTACTAAAGGATCTCAGTAAAACAGAATTGCCTGCTTATTACTTTTGAAGTCTAGAAATGTACCATTTTTATTTATATAAGTTGCAGTGATACATGAATTTATTCAAAATGCCTTTTGATAATATGCCCATTTTCCCACAGTGACTGTGAACTTAAGAGATAGGTCCCCAAATAAGGTGACAGAGGTACCAGAAATATCACATCTAAATGGAGAGCCTTAGACATTTTGGTGACATATAGAAAGACCTTTTATTGGCTTCTTAATTACAAATAATTAAGAAGTTACTGGAAGAAAGTGTGGTAATACCAAGGCAGGAGAAGTGGCAGTGAAGGATGGAATAGGGTTTCTGCAAAGAAGCAGGTGGACATAGGGAAAAGCTGTGTGAAACCTGCAAAGGAAAGGAAAGACAGGAAGTGATAAAAAGAAAAAAAGATATGCAGAAAATGTGGTCCAAAGACTGTTACCAGATCTCACTAGTACAGCCCATGACAGTGAAGCTCAGGAGGAAACTGGTGACAACCCAGGATGCACTGCTGAAGAGAACAAGCTCTGTGTCTCTAGCAGAACAGAAGAGACCAGAGAGTGGGGAAGACAAGGCTGCCAGGGCAAGAGCCTGAGCCCCCAGCATGCATGGTGACTGATGAATAGAGGCAGCGGTGACTGTGATGTCTGTGTCCAAGTAGGAAAGACCCTAAAGACTAATTATCCGATGCTCTTCAGTACTGTACACATGAACCATTATCTCTAGCTGCAGTGTGGCCCTACCCACTCTTAATCTAAGCCAAGATTATTAACTGTCACAAATATACCATTGACCAAAGTGCATGAAACCAGGTAAGTAAATTATCATAAATTAAGATTCTACTTTTCCTTGATTCATAGAAAAAAGTCTAGGACTTAATGACACAGTTGGATATGAGAAGCAATCCCCTTCTTTGGTAAAGTCTCCAAAGATGGTTACCTTCAATTCCTTCCCTCCCTATAGGCACGTACTCCTCCTCACACCAAGAATTGGGGTCTAGGGTTTCCCTGCTGGCGCAGTGGTTGAGAGTTTGCCTGCCGATGCAGGGGACGCGGGTTCGTGCCCTGGTCCGGGAAGATCCCACATGCCGCGGAGCGGCTGGGCCCGTGAGCCAAAGCCGCTGAGCCTGCGCATCTGGAGCATGTGCTCCGCAACGGGAGAGGCCACAACAGTGAGAGGCCCGTGTATCCCACAAAAAAAAAAAAAAAAAGAACTGGGGTCTAAAGGTTGCCCACTCTCACCACTATTATTCAACATAGTTTTGGAAGTTTTAGCCACAGCAATCAGAGAAGAAAAAGAAAGAAAAGGAATCCAAATCGGAAAAGAAGAAGTAAAACTGTCACTGTTTGCAGATGACATGATACTATACATAGAGAATCCTAAAGATGCTACCAGAAAACTACTAGAGCTAATCAGTGAATTTGGTAAAATAGCAGGATACAAAATTAATGCACAGAAATCTCTTGCATTCCTATACACTAACAATGAAAAATCTGAAAGAGAAACTAAGGAAACACTCCCATTTACCACTGCAACAAAAAGAATAAAATACCTAGGAATAAACCTACCTAAGGAGACAAAAGACCTGTATGCAGAAAACTGTAAGACATTGATGAAAGAAATCAAAGATGATACAAACAGATGGAGAGATATACCATGTTCTTGGATTGGAAGAATCAACATTGTGAAGATGACTATACTACCCAAAGCAATCTACAGATTTAATGCAATCCCTATCAAACTACCAAAGGTGGGCTTCCCTGGTGGCGCAGTGGTTGAGAGTCTGCCTGCCGATGCAGGGGACACGGGTTCGTGCCCCGGTCCAGGAGGATCTCGCATGCCGCAGAGCGGCTGGGCCCGTGGGCCATGGCCGCTGAGCCTGTGCGTCCGGAGCTTGTGCTCCACAATGGGAGAGGCCACAGCAGTGAGAGGCCCGTGTACCGTGAAAAAAAAAAAAAAAACTACCAAAGGCATTTTTCACAGAACTAGAACAAAAAATTTTGCAATTTGTATGGAAACACAAAAAACCCTGAATAGCCAAAGCAATATTGAGAAAGAAAAACAGAGCTGGAGGATTCAGGCTCCCTGACTTCAGACTATAGTAAAAAGCTACAGTAATCAAAACAGCATGGTATTGGCACAAAAACAGATATATGGATCAATGAAACAGAATGGAGAGCCCAGAAAAAAACCCACACACCTACAGTTAATTAATCTTTGACAAAGAAGGCAAGAATATACAACAGAGAACAGACAGTCTCCTCAGCAAGTGGTGTCAGGAAAGTTGGACAGTGGCATGTATATCCATGAAGTTAGAACACACCCTGCCACCATACACAAAAATAAACTCAAAATGGCTTAAAGACTTAAATATAAGACTTGACACCATAAAACTCTTAGAAGAGAACATAGGCAAAACATTCTCAGACCTAAATCATACCAATGTTTTCTTAGGTCAGTCTCCCAAGGCAGGAGAAATAAAAGCAAAAATAAACAAATGGGATCTAATTAAACTTAAAAGCTTTTCACAGCAAAGGAAACCATAAACAAAACAAAAAAACAACCCTCAGAATGGGAGAAAATACTTGCAAGTGAAGCAACTGACAAGGATTGATTTCTAAAGTATACAAACAGCTCACGCAGCTCAATATCAAAAAAACAAACAACGCAATAAAAATATGGGAAGATGATCTAAACAGACACTTCTCCAAAGAAGACATACATATGGCCAAAAAGCACATGAAAAGATGCTCAACATCATTAATTATTAGAGAAATGCAAATCAAAACTACAATGAGGTACCACCTTACACTGGTCAGAATGTCCATCATTCTGTCTACAAATGACAAATGCTGGAGAGGATGTGGAGAAAAGGGAACTCTCCTACAGTGTTGGTAGGAATGTAAGTTGGTGCAGCCACTATGCAAACAGTATGGAGGTTCCTTAGAAAACTAAAAATAGAGTTGCCATATAATCCTGCAATCCCATGCATGGGCATATATTCAGAGAAAACTATAATTCGAAAAGATAACATGCACCCAATGTTCACTGCCGCACTATTTACAATAGCCAAGACATGGAAACAACCTAAATGTCCATCAACAGATGAATGGATAAAGAAGATGTGGTACATATATGCAATGGAATACTACTCAGCCATAAAAAGAATGACATGATGCCATTTGCAGCAACATGGATGGACCTAGAGATTATCATACTATGGGAGGTAAGTCAGAAAGAGAAAGACAAATACCATAGGATATCACTTATATATAGAATCTAAAATGTGACACAAATGAACTTATCTATGAAAGAGAAACAGACTCACAGACATAGATAACAGACTTGCGGTTGCCAAGGAGGAGGGGGCACAGGAGAGGGATGGATTGGGAGTCTGGGATTAGCAGATGCAAACTGGTATCTATAGAATGGATAAACAACGAGGTCCTACTGTATAGCACAGAGAACTATATTCAATATCCTATGTAAACCATAATGGAAAAGAATATGAAAAAGAATGTATATATGTAAAACTGAATCACTTTGCTGCACAGTAGAAATTAACACAACATGGTAAATCAACTATACTTCAGTAAAATAAATTTTAAAATACACACACAAAAAAGAATTGGGGTCTAATTCCCAGTGGTGTGTTTGCGCTGACTTGTACAGGCTGGTAAGCAATGATTGTAAAATTTTCAGGAAATTTGCAAACCCACCATTAACAAATTAAACACAGCCATTTAAAAAATTAGATTAAATATTCCACAATAAATAAATTATATTAAAAACAAAAGTCATAAATTCTCAAAACTCATCACTTCCTAATTATTCTACTACATTATCTATGTTCTATTGCATCTGTCTGCTGGAGAAGCTATATAATGGTATGCTTCTGTGCATCTCTTCCCAATCTGTTTTTTTTTTTTACAAATAAAATTGTAATAAATTTAAAGTATACAACAAGATGATGAGCTTTTTTTCTTTTCTTTTTTTTGTGATAATGCTTAAGATCTACTCTTAGCAAATTTCAATTATACAATACAGTGTTAGAACTATTCTTTACTGTGTTTTGATGATATCACATTGGTACCTTGAAACTGGCCATGGTAAGAGGATTTACACTATGAAAATTGGCAAACACTACAAATCAAAGCTTGTTTAATTGATTTATTGGTTTTCTAGAGCAGGTGTTGGCAAATTATGGCCCACAGGCCAAATTCAGCCTACTGTCTGTTTCTGTACAGCCGGTGAGCTAAACACTTTCTAATCGTTATTTAGTCCCACATAAAATTCTCACTTTTGCCTCTTGGACCATAAAGCCTAAAATATTTACTATCTAGCTCTTTGCAGAAAAAAATTTGCCTGTCTCGACTTAAGAAAGTAATGGAGAAAGTTAATTATGTAGGCTAAACTTAAAAGTGGATTGTGTTTCTAGCCATTACATTGTGAATAGCACAAAAATAAAAACAAAACTCTGAGGACATGTTCTTCCAGTATTTGAAAACTATTCTTTAAGTCAGCGGAGAAGTCATTCATGCTGTTGACAAACAGGTAAAGTTCAGACAAAAAGTCTTTGTTGTTTCACTTTCTTGTTAAAAAAAAAAAAATCAACCACATTCTTGTTGGAACTATACTGGTTCATCAATTGCAGTGCAAGAGTTGCATTAAAATTAAGTAACTCATTCTGTAAGAATCGATTGTATAGAATTTACAATAAAGAGTATGTAATTTGTAAATTGTGTGCTATATATCCTGCATATCAGTAATATGTGTGGATTTTTTTTTTGTTTTTAGAGAGCCCATTGTTAAACATTTACCAGCACACCACTGCTATTTCTATTTTATCATCGATCTGGGCTGTCCTTAGGGAGTTGCATGAACAATAAAATATGATGGAAGTGATATTCTGAGATATTTGAAGTTAGGTCACAATAATTGCAGATTCCATCTGTGTCTCTTCCAAAGCTCCCTCTTGTGGCGCTCTCGCCAAATCTGTCAGGCTGTGAGCAGCCCACACCCGGTGAGTCCCAACTGAGCTCACAGGTGACTACCATCTGACTGCAGCTGCATGAGAAACTCTGAGCAAAAACTGCCCATCTGAACCCAAAAAAAGCCAAAGAACTATGAGAGATCATAACATCTTAGTTTAAGTCTCGAGGTTCTGGGGGTGGCTTGTGACAGAGCAGTAGATAACTGGAACACCATTTTATTCTGAGAAGGCAGTGAGGGGGGAGCCAATTGGACCCCACACCTCATGACCTCAGGAATCCTAGGTTGGGGTATCACAGCTCTGTTTTGTTCCATGTCCTTGGTGCTAAGCGGATGCATGGGCACATTGCAGGGTGGGGATGTAATGAAAAGAGAGAGTGGTTATGGATGATACACACCCACATTTGCATGTAAATCTGAATCATATTGTCCACCAGCGATGCAGCAAGTAAAATACCATCAAATGGGACATGGATTCTACCCTGTGATAGCAATCAACCCCATCTGGGCTTCCTGGAGTGGCATGCAGCTCCCTCCACAGCTTTCTTCCTTTCTGCCCCACGCCCAGTAGCCATTTTTGAGGCTAATTTCCCCACAGCCTCTTGATGAGGCCATGTCCTCATAGCATCTGATCTCATTATCGCATTCCCACTTCACAGTTGCCCAGGGAAGTCAGTGGGGATTTCTGGGCCCTGAGGAGAGTTTATGCCTGGGGCAGGCTCTGTGTTTTCTATGCTCCTCCCTTTCCACTTCCTCCATGTAAATACACTTCTATAGCATTTCAGGGGAGAAGGAAAAGTGTCCAGGGCACCACCCCTTAGCAAAGAAAGCACAGTGCATAATGAGTAACTTTACGATCTCTAAATATTGAGTATTGAGGTATTTTGTACCATTGAGGGAAATAAATATAAAGAAGTATGGCTAGATAGGCCAAGTTTTGTGAATCACTTAAATCCATTTGAAACTGGTCAATAGGTAAAAAAAGCAAAAACATCAAGTTGCCTCCAACCTCAGTTTAGCTGTAAATACAAAACAGGAATTCCATTATAAGGTATTTCTAGATAGGCCAGTTTTGCAGACTTCATCTGGTATCTTAAAATACTTTGGGTCATCTGCAGAAGGAGCTACGTACCTACAAATCGTAAGGATTCTAAATATTATACGCTTCAGCTGCCTAGTACATTTATTCCCAGAGACAAAGTGCTATTGCAGCTGATATGATAAACCATTCGTTAGATAGGGAATTTCGATTCCCTCATTTCAATTACGTCTCATTACCAAGAAGTGCTCATAGCTCCGAGTAGGAATGCAAGTCTACTTTTCTGATTTCAGGTTTCACTTTTTTATCCTGCCATTGTCCTCAGGAAGCTATGAATTATTAGCTCTAAATTAGTTTCAAATTATAATTCACACTTCAGATGACTCACACACACTGACTGTTAAATTCACACAGTGAAAGTCACCTAACCATGTTTGTCATTTGCTTTAAACCCCTTTGGACTCTTCAGCCAGGTATGAATTGAGAACTCCTAACACCTCAACTACTCAGAATTTCGTTATTAGGAATTACCATAGTGCTCAAAGTAATACTGTTTCCTTTCCATAAAAAATTTCTACCATTAAAATTTTTCACTGATTTGGGTTGCTACTTTGAAAACACATTTGAAAAAGTTACATTACAACAAGGTAAACCAGAATACCCATGTCCTTGAATTCCAGAGGCAGGCAGAGAAAAAAAATCAGAATTCCTTCCTTCCTACATGGTGTGTCCTATCCCTCACCTCATAATCTTTTTTCTTATTATTTTTATCTACTTGACTTATTTTTCCAAATCTCCTCTATATGAGGGGCTGATAATTACATTTACTATGAATACTTAGATGATGTTTACAGATCAAAAATTAAAATTATTTTTAAAAGAAGCAAAGATATGAACATAAACAAGAAGTGGCTTGGTACCAAGAGTAGGGAAAACAAGAGTTCCAACCAAGGATTGCTTACGGATGTCTGCTGAGGCTGTCCAACACCTGGAGTTCACGGCAATGATTGACAGCTGATGACTTACTAGCAAACCCCCGAGCGGGCATCATATCCCAAGTAGTAAACACAGTGCTTGGGCAGAACAGACCCAGATTTTGGTCCCAGCTCTGTATTAGACAAATGATTTAACCTTTTCAGATTCCAATTTCCTCACCTCCAAGATGGAGATTGTGGCAGAGATTGGCTAATTATTCTTCAAACTGGTTCTTCTTCTTGGACATACAATTAGACTGCATTTCTCAGCCTCCCCGCAGTCAGATGCAACCATGTGACTGGGCCAATGAAACGTGAGCAGAAGTGACCGATGCTACGTTCTGAAAATATCCATAAAGCCTCCCACCTTTGGCCCTCCAAGCTCTTCTCCATCTTGAGAGACAGGATGGATGGAGATGTCTCAGGCTATCTTGGGAGCCGCACGTTAAAGATGGTCTCTGAATCACCCCTGGCCACACAACCAGGAACACTAAATTGGATTTTGCTGCATGAGCAAAAAATGCATAAGTTATGTGTTGAGTCTTTGAGATCTGGGGTTTACCTGTTACTGCTGTTAGAGTTACCTTAACTAATACAGGGGTACTCATAGCAGCTCTACCTCATGGGGTTGCTGGGAAGATTAAAGAAGACAATGCTTGCAAGTCCTTACTCTACTGCCTGATACACAGTGAGCACTTGTCATCAAATGTTAACTCCGTCTTAGCAAGTAGGAGTTGGCAGCCCTGGACCCAAAAGGAAACAGAGGTAGTGGTTACACATATTTCCACTGGTTAGCCAAACAGCTTCGAAAAATCGCCTCCAGCATAAGCGTTAGGCATTTTGAAGAATATGCTCATCAAAAATAATATATACTTCCTCAAATATTACTATGCATTTTACGACAAAATAAGGTAGGTAAATACTCTAGAGGTATTTTCATCCTGAACTCCAAAAAACTCCAAGCTCAGACAATGAAAAATCATGTTCCACGCTTAAATTTGGTAAACCAGGTTTCATACTGGTTCGCTGAGTCTTAAATCACCTGTTACAGTGGTTCAAAGATGCTTCACTGCAGCCTGAGTAAAAATGTTCACTTTCGTTAGGGAGAAGTTTAACAGTGATCTTGGGAATTCATTCTGGTCCGTGCTCTGAATGCTAAGGAAAAAGGCTGGTAGGAGGGAAAAGGAGTTTTTCCCTCAGTGTTCCAAGGTGCAGCTTGGCTGGTAATCGCTGTGCAGGGCATCCCATGTGTTCTATTCCAGGTTTCAAATAGCATAGTGTCTCGTCAGGAGGGGGCCTCAGAGAGAAAACAGGCTGGAGCTATTTCCTCAGACTCCAGCTCTGAATAAAGGAGACAAAAATTTCAAGAGTTGGAAATCCCCACTTTTCCTCATTTGAAGGAAATTGATTTAAAAGAAAAACATGTGGGAGCCACAGATGAAATGTACTTAGCAGGCAATAGGTTCATTCATACAGTCTTATTAGATGTTGAAGTCCTAACCTCCAGCACCTCAAAATGTGACTTTGTTTGGAAATAGAGTCATTGCAGATATAATAGTTAAGATAAGGTCATCAGGGTGGGCCTTAATCCAATATGACTAATGACCATATGAAAAGGAAAAATTTGGAGACATGCATAGGGGGAAGATAATGTGACAACAAAGGCAGAGACCAAGGTGGTACTTCTATAAGCCAAGGAATGCCAAAGATTGCCTGCAAACCACCAGAAGCTAGGAGACAGGTATGGAACAGATTCTCTCTCAGCTTTCAGAAGGAACCTGTCCTGCCAATACCAGATCTTGGACTTCCAGCCTCCAGACTGTGACACAATAAAGTTATGTTGTTTAAGCCACACAGTGTGTGGTGCTTCGTTATGGCAGCAAACTGACATAGTATACATGTGGGAATAAATCATAACATGATTGGTCATAACAAAAGTGATCAAGTCAGTGCTTGGTTATTGTTCTTCCTGAAGAAAGATGCTAATGACTTACAGCCTTTTGGGAAATGCTTAAAGGAGATGTAATAATACTTGGTGTTGGCAAGGGAACTATTCATGTGGTGTTGCCATGAGCAATCTCATTTGCTTCACTGGCACCTTATTGGAATGGAAAGATTTGTCCCTTTCCCTTAACATCTAGACATACTGCTTTACAAGGAGTAAAGTAGGTCCAGGATGTATAATTGCTCCATTCTGCTGGAGCGAATGGAGCATAAAGGCAAAGTTTGTTCCAGTTAAGCACATACTTTAATATCCATAAATTCTCTTCTTTTTTTTCCCTAAGGCTTTACTATTTAAAGTTTTTAACATAGATTTGGATTTTGGCAACCTTTGTCTCTCTCTACTGGTTCCTCCACTAAAATGCAGAATTAGAACAAAATCAAAACCACCTGTGTCTCTTTCCTGATAATCAAATTGGCAAACAATGAAAAGGGCACAAAGGATCAGGTACAACCATAATGAATGAAGTGGATTCCTATATGTGGTGTGTATGCCCCACAGGATGTGTGCTACATTCAGACTCAGACTGAACCGGAGGCCATGGGAAATGGGACTGCAGTATCTTTTCCATGGTCCTAGCTTCCAAGTCCTCTCTGTAAGAAGAACTAGCCCTCTGGCCATGCTTCTGATATAGCCATTTTTTTATCTACTGCTTTTCAAGGTCACACTCGTTCTGACCTCACATATCGAACAAAGCACTGAAACTCAGTATTATTGTAATTATTTACTTTCGATGGTAGATTTTCAATAACCCATATAACCTTAATTAGAACAACTATCATTTGTGAGATATACTACAATAAAAAGGAGAGACAAAAGGTTTAGTAGCTTTCTCTTTATAACGTAGAGGGCCGAGTGAACCCATCTGTCAAAGGCAGTGGTTTCTACCACCCAAACCAGTGCTTCCCTCCGAAGGACATTCTATATATGTTGCAAGGAGACAAATTCTTCTTATTTTCTCAATATTTCCACCCAAGAAAGTTAACTGGGTCATCAGGCAAATAAAAGCCATGACACATACAACTGTGGAGTTGCAAAGGGCCATTGAAAATGTAAGGAATCCTCTTTCCCATTGCCCTGACATCATACAGAACTTCCAGTTGATTCCTTCCAGTGACAGGTAACCCATTCGAATTTTGGACTGCTGGATAAGCAGTTCTACTGATAAATATGTGGGCCATATTTTATCGATCTGATCTCAGCCTTCAGCTACAGTTGAAACCGATTGGAAGGAAACAAAGTAAATTGACTTGGATGCACAGCTAGATGGCTTTGCTTTCCTAGCTGACTTACTTAAATTTAACAGGAAATGAAAATCAGATATCAAAGGAACAAATGGCAGACACCAACGTGTATTTGTATTAACCAAGTACCTACTATGTCCCCAGCACTGTGCCAGGAAATCAAAGGGAGATAGAAGTCAACAATACCATCTTTATCCCCAATTAACTTAAAATATTGTCTAACCACGATTAAATATTTGAAGCAAGTTCAAAATTAATGGAAGATATAGTATATATTTAAGTCCTAAGTTGGTTAGTTTAGCAAGGGGTAATAGAAAATGGATAATTTCTACAGGTCATCATGAAGTAGCTAGGTCTTGACCATGCTTTGAAGGACAAGTAAGATTTAGAAAGTCATAGGAACTAAGAAAATTTCTTTGAGAATATATCTAGATTTAAAGGGCTATTAGACAGCTGCTCCAAAACACACAAAATAAGACGGGGAATTCTGTCATTATTTTTAAATGAGAATGGGAAAGGAATATTGAAATATAATCAAATATAGATAGAGACTGTGAAAATGCCACTGTATCATAGGATGATCTACGGAGAAAACCAAACTCTGCCCTTAACTTGGGGATTTTTCCAACTAAAAGATTAAATAGTGTACATTTTCTCTCTCAAAGAAGATATACAATGTTATTAAGGAGTTCCTTCTCCATTTCTCAGTTATCTTTAATATCCCTGTTATGCACAAGTGAAAAGCTCTCATTCAGCTGATTAGAGTTTAATCTGTGTACCCTTCTTTATATGTATAAATGTCCTTCTCCCTCCTCCCAGAAGATCATAGCGCTCTTCCAGAGATGTACTTAGCTGCCTGATTAATTACTGGCCCTCTATGTAAATTACTGTCAAAATTAAGATGATCTTTTTATCACTTATTCAGCTTGATAAACATTTACAGTTTAACATATCTGACAGAGCCATTTGTATACCCCTATAATATAAATGAAGGTACATTAAAGCTACAGTAAGTCTGTAATAATAATAATAGCCTTAAAATAATTTGCTAACTACAGACAGTTCCCTAAGCAATTACAAGATGCTCTATGTTAATTTAGAACGGAATTCCAAACAAGGCATTTAAATCCTAATAAGATGCCATTAAATGAAGGGAAACGGGACGGGGAAAAGAGCAAGAAAACCCTAAGGCCTGAACTGGTAGAAATGATTCTCAAAGCTACTGACCCTTGCAAGATCCATGTCTTCCTTGGATTTCTAGACACAAAGCAGATTTCTAATTGAAGGTGATGATCTAGTTACTACATCCCAAATTGCATGTATTTCTTGTATTGAGTCACATTATTGTCTAATTATATGGAGCATTTATCAATTCGAAAGTCCATAGAAACAGCTGCATTTCTATATGCAGTGAGAATGTGGTCTGTAAACTATATCACCAGCAAGTGTGAGTATCTTTAGCGACAACACTCTGCCTCTTGGTACTCATATGGATGTACAAGCCGAACTACGATATCAAAACACCTAGGAACAATTTTACAAAGAAATCACAGAAAAAGGCACCTTTTTTGCGCTTGGGTTTTCCGAAGCATGGATACCCCATGCGTGCCTGCTATGCCCTAGAAATATACACAGTGATACAGTCACCATTACCACAAGAAAAATAAAAAGAATAGCAACATACAGTTCTAAAATCTAAAAGACAAAATGCCTATACAACAATTTTTATCTCCATAAACTTGACTTGAGAGTTCAGTGCCACAATTAAAGGTGGATCGCTTGATCAAGGCAACATAACAGTAAAAAATACTCAGACTTCTGTACGGCATAAATGTGCCTCTGTAAAATATAATTCCCATTAGTTAGGTTAATTAGGATTAACATGCAAGTCACTGAAAAGCCCCAAAGTAGACAAAAGACAATTTACCAAGGAAACATACGAAGTCAAGAGCTGCATTCACTTTGAATCATTCATTTAACAGATTGGAAGGAGGGTCTTATTAATACTTGAGTTGTCATCATTGCTTATCAAGATGACATGGATCCAAATAGCTTACAAAAGCCAAAGGAAAACTTGGTTTCTTAGAACAGATCTATGGACAATGCAGGGTAGTACACAGAAAAAGGAAGTGAATCTAATCACATGTATAATCATTGTTATTAAACAGGATATACATATACATACACATACATGTATACGTATGTGATTATGTTTTAGGTTTTGTTTTACTGAGATGAATGAAATGGCACTCATCTTGGTTGGCATTTTTCATTGGTTTAGCATAGTGTTTTCACCCAAAATAATAACCCCCATTCTTAGTCAAATATATCACAAAGAAGGAAATATATCACAGCAAAACACTAACACTAACTTATGCAAGAGAGAGAATCGTATTCCATTTTCTCAGAATGCAATTGTATGAAATCTGTCATTGCCGAAAAAGCTTTCCCACCCTTACCTCCAGGGTCATGTTCACGCTACTAATGGCCACTTTTATTTCTCCATCTGAAAGTTCCTTCAGATCCTTCAGCATTGTCTGTTCAATACTTAAACCTGTGGATGAGAGAAAAAAAACAGTATGTTATACTTGGGGAACATTTTTGGTAATATCAAGGGATTATCTAAAGAAGTCACCCTGTTAATTTCAGTATTTCCCCTCTCATATTTCTTTTAACCATAATAAACACACATATTAAGGCAAAAAAATCACATTACTGACAATGTTTGCATCAGTTAGGATCCCAGCAGGAAATAGCATTCACCCCTCAGGATGCAAAAGAAGATTCTTTAATGGCAGGACTCTTACAGAGATGTGGGCGGGACTGAGAAAACTAATAAAAGATAGTGAGGCATCCAGAGACTAGCAGAGGTTCAAAGGAGGGAAACAGGGATCTGGAACAGTAGAAGAGGGGCTGCCAGAAACTTAGCACCAAACAGGAAGGGAGCAGGGAAGAAATATTACAGCCTCTTCTCCTTCCTTTGACTCCCACGCCCCATATGTTTCTAACTCTTCCCATGGACCAAATCCAACCAGAAACCAGTAATCTTCAAGGGAGCCCAGAAGATCAAATACTCAGAGGTCAGACTCTGGAAGCCCATAGCAGACAAAAGCAGAGAAGGGAAGGGGAGGAGGTGAAAAAAAAAAAACTAGCATAGCCAAGCAAATAACCAAATAATACCTAAGAAGGCCACAATTTGCTTTCCAGATGCATTAAGGTGAGTCTCCATGTTTTCAACTGTAATTTTACTCAAAATGCACTTTATAAATATGACCCATAAAACTATCATAATTAAGTTGGTCACCCTTGTAATAGGCTCTGGCAACAGGAGATAGAGGATTTCTTAAATGATGGGAGGAATGATCCAGAAGGGATAAATTATCCAGAACTGCATAGTTTTAGTCAGCTGACCAATGTGCTTCAATAAAATTTATCACGGAAAAACAGGAAAGGCTTTGGCTTAACAATTATATCAGTTTAGGCCTAAACTCTTGAGAAGAAGACTTACAGTAAAGGCCAGTAAAGCACGTATCTCCTACCCAGATGCATATTAAGACAGCAGAGTCAACTACTTGCCCTTCCAACTTAGAACACTGTCGATCACAGCAGTATGGAGAAACAGATAAGTACTAAATATTTTTCTTCGACTTGAAGATTGGAAGGCTTCAATCTATCATACTACAGTGTAAAATGATTTATAGAATATATAGTGACATTAAAAGTTTGGTCTAATTTTGAAAATGAAGGACAAAATGCATACCATCATGCAGCTATACATCCACGTACATCATGTGCACATGCACAAGAGCATATGTAACAGAAGGTGTGGCAGGTGCGTCAGTGTCCCGTCCACATTTCCTCAGACTTTCCCAACCCTCAACCACTAGCACCTGCATCTCTTTTCCTGAGGGCTTTCTCTGGCTGCCAGAGCCCACCCTGGGGGGGAATGAACAGTCCCTGGGACTAAGTACTCCTCAACATTCCAGTGGTATACTCGTAACAAAACCTGAGTTGTAGTGTTCATTTCTGTGTTGTCAATACTTCTACCATGACTGATTTCAACCTGCCAACCCAACATCAACCCACTCACAAAATTCCTGAAAATTTAACAATCAGCTCTTGGAGCTCTGATAAACAAGTTGCAACATGCCACTGCACCCCTCGGGTAGGAAAACTCTGTGGTGCAATTTTACACTCTTTTCCAGAGTTCCCTAGCGGGATGAAGGCCTGGTTTCCCACAAAGCTAACTTGCTTGTTAAAGCGCTCCATGCCCTATCAGTGTTTTCCGGGATCACCTCCCAAATAAATTGCTTTGCCTCAGGCTCTGCCCTGAGGGATCCCGAACTAAGGGAGAAAGCTATGCACCTTAAAGATAGACTGTCTGGGTTTAAATCCTGGCCTGGCCACTTCCTAGCTGTGTGTGTGATGATGGGAAAGCAAAGATGCCTTTCTGTGCTTCAGTGTTCTCATCTGGAAATCAGGGATAATAAATAATTCCACTTGACAGGGTTGTCGCGAGGACTCTAATTCATGCAAAGTTATACCATCAGAACCTTGTACATATTAGGCACTTAATGAACTATAGCTATTATTATTATTATTAAACAATTGATCCAGGAAATCCACTCTCTTGACAAAGCCTAGACTTACAGAACACTTTTATCTGCTTAAGAGTCTTTTCTCTTATTTTTTTCTAAAATTAATTGATTGATGAAATTTCATTGTGCTTGACATTGCTCCTGCCACATGCTCAAAATAGAACCCTCTCAGCACAGGGATTTCATGTGATGATGCATCTGGGGTGCCCATTAGATGCATGGATTAACCACACATCCAAACACGAAGGTCTCAGAGGAAAGCCTGCAGCACAGACTGTCTGCTTCCAGATGAGTCAACACGGTATGCCTGCAAATCTTCCACAACCTCCAGCAATAGGGAAGAACGTGAAGCCACACTCAAATTCACCTTCTGGGGCCCCGTAACACTCCACATCACAAACCATCCCTCCTCAGCAGCTGAGACAGAGCTGGGGGACAGAGTCACTCACCCTGAGCACTGAATTGGGTCTCCTGCAGGACGCTGATAATGTCATCTCTGGGAGGTAAGCGAGGAAATTTTTCTTCCAGGATAGAAAGAATTTCCTCCTGCTTCTCTGAGAGCTTCTTGGGTTCCATGGCCATCCACTTGAAAAGGATGCTACCTGAAAGGCATGAATAAAATCGCCTTCAAACTTTCCAGTCAAGCCAGGATGGGGCCCAGAAAAATAAATGTCTTCTGGTCTCTCAATCTCTGCTTCTACTTCCAGATTCCAGATTCTTGCCTGCGGCCTCATTGTGTAACATTCAAGAGACAGTTTTTAGAAAACCCTTCAGATACTGTCTGTCCTGCCTCACTGTTCTCTGAGTATTAATCCCAACAACTGAACTGACTATGGCACATTTTAGGGCAGAGTTATACATAAAGGAACAAAATCTGTCTCTTTCCCCCACCCCACACAGATACACAGAAGTGATAAACATTGGTTTTAAATGATTTCAGAATGGAAGTTAATGATAAACTATTTAAGGATATTAAATATGATTTAATATTTCCCTTTAATAATCTCTTTAAGAGATCACAGAGAAGATTGTTTCCACTCATCATATTGCTGATTTCACATAAGAACTTCCTCCTTTTAAAAATTAAATGAAGGGAGATCAGCTCAGTGCTTTGTGACCACCTAGAGGGGTGGGATAGGGAGGGTGGGAGGGAGATGCAAGAGGGAGGAGATATGGGGATATATGTATAGCTGATTCACTTGTTATACAGCAGAAACTGACACACCATTGTAAAGCAATTATACTCCAATAAAGATGTTAAAAAAAATTAAATGATTTCATAGCCTCATTGTCAGCACCAAAGGAATGTGATAAGGTAGTGAACCTCAAATCCACTCCCAATCTTCCAGGTACCACACACAGTTTTGAAGTTATTTACTAATATCTAATTATAAGGATTCAGAAACTGGCTCTAAATCACGGGTTTCAATTACAAAGTGATTTGATAATACGAATGACTGACCTCTCACAAACTCCTGGAATTTCTATGCATAATCTCACCTTGAAAGGGAGGAGTTACCACCTGTCACATCTCCTTCCCCTGCACCCTGAGGCCAGACTAACACAGAGTCATGGGGGAAATGGAAGTTTTGCTTAATGATGAATGATTAAACTCTCTAAAAATCCTCAAACTTATTGATTAATCAGGGTGTCACCATCTCTCTAGCTTTCAGTGTGGCCTAAATGATAATATAGGGGGAAGGAAAATAAAGAAAGTGGTAAGAATGTAAAAGGAGAAATGAAGTAATGAGTGAGGGAAAACTATGGTACATAATCTTGCCATCTACCTGGAGATATATAGAACCTAGAGAATAGATACACGTTCACCATTAAAAATCCTGAAAAATCCCAAGCAAGTCATCTGGCTGCTCTGTTCCTATATGCCTATTTTAAAAACAGAAATAATACTGCTTTCCCAGATTATAAGGTTATATACTAAAAATCAATAAATGTAAACATCATAATGAAAAATAAATACTGCCAAAACACATTTAAAGCATCTCATTCATTCATTCATTCACTCCTTTAGCAAAGAACTACTGAACACCTATTATAAGCCAGGCACTGTGCTAGATGGTAATGATTCATGACTGGACTAGAGCTAGCCTTGCCCCTTAAAGCTTATAGTAGTTTAGGAGATACAAAGAAATAAACACATAAATTTTCAATATAAGGGGGATAAGAAATATTGCTGAGGAAATACACAGTACTCTGAATCTAGTCAAGAATTTAGAAGTCAAAAAAGGTTTCCTAGAGAATGAGTTAATAAGCTAAGCTGAGATTTGAATGATGACTAGGAACTTAAGGTGAAGGCAAGGTAAAAGGGACATCATGACCCAGGTAGATCATATGCAAAGGCACTGAGGTGGGAGAGGGTTTGGCCAGTTCAAGAAATGGAAAGAAATTAATTAGAACTAGAGAGTACAGTCTTAAAGAAAAATTTTTGAAAAATCAGGTTGGAGAGGTAAACAGGGCTCAGGTCCTGAAGGGCCTTTCAAGTGATCCTAAAATTTGTCTTTCATATTCTAAGGGAAATGGAGAATCACTAGAATTTTAAGCAGGGAGAGGTAACATGCTCAAATTTATGTTTTTTAAGACTCACTCTGGCTACCATGAGGAAATGAATTAGACAAGGCATACTGGGAGAATCAGAAGGCTGTTTTAGATGAGAACTAAAGAAGAAGCAGTCAGTATGAAGGGAATTGAATAGATTCAAGGCAAATTATCATTTAAAGATGGGGCGGGGAGTAGCCAACTGGATTCTGAATATACCCTTTGGTCTGACAATTTCTGACATAAAACCTGAAATATAAGGATGATTTTTGCACTCTTAGTTAAGGCAATGGTGAATCTAAATTTCAAAAAAGATCTTCATACGTTTGCCAGATTACTTGTTCCAAGAACAAGGAGAAAATCTGCATAAATTTTTTTGGAAAAATCTGTGAAGGCATCAGAGAGTTACCCAGGTGACTATCTTAGAAGCTACAATCCTGGAGAGAAAGTAAGTGCAAAGAGGTAAACCCAACGTTTGATGTTGCTTTTCCCCTCTGAGGGTTTGCTAATTCATATTGTAGCCAATCACCTGAGAAGATTAGCAGATCTAACAGCAGTTTCACAGAAGTAGGGAGACAAAAATTGGAGTTTAGAGCTCTCCACAGAGGAATCTTAAATATCCCAGGATTTGAGATGAGATCCCTGGAGAGAATGTCCCCACATCCTGGCATAGAGATTGGAAAAATACGGTCTGCAGGGCAAATATGACCTACTGCCTGTTTTTATAAATAAAGTTTTATTGGAACACAATCACACCCATTAATTTACATATTTTTCATGGATTTTTTTGTGCTTTAATGACAGGGTTGCATAGTTGCAACAGAGACCACAGACCTGCAAAGTCTAAAATATTTACTATCTAATCCGACACAGAAAAAGTTTGCTGAGTCCTGCCTGTAAGAAAAGGGTGAAGCAAAAATAGACCAGTCTTCATGAAGCCTGAAATCCTGATTTGAATCAGCTCAAACACAGAATATATTAAGTTTATCTGACACTCTTCTAACTGCCTTTGAGGTGCAAAAGTAAATCCTCTCCATAGCAAAGGAATTTCATCATCTATAGCATCATCTCTACATTTTGCATATACATATTCAGCATTCAGTAAAAAATTACCAAGCATAAAAGAAATATAAACAAATGAATGGAAACTCCAGAGGAAAAAACTCTTGAGAAAAAGAATGGAAACAGAATCGGGGGAATAAAAAAATTAGCTGGAGAATTACAGAAGAGAATTAGAATCTATAAATAAAATGTTCAAAAGAAATTTTAAGGCTATAAATTTAATAACTGAACAAAAATATCTGTAAACAACAGATTATAGCAAGGAAAGTTAGCGAATTGAAAAATATCTTAGAAGAAAATATCCACACTGACGCATGGAGAGAAAAATGGATAAAAATATAGAGATGAGCAAAAGAAACATAGGTGACATAGAAAAAAAGTCTAAGATATATGTAATGGGAATTCCCCTTGGAAAGGAGAGAGAAAAATGGGCTGAAACAATATTTGAAAAACAGTGGTCAATCATTTTTCAAAATTAATGAAAGATACTACTCTAATACTCAAGATAAATTATGAACCCCAATAAGAATAAATACAAAGAAAAACACCTCTAGGCACACGACAGTGAAACAGCTAAAAATTACAGAGGGAAAAAGTTTTAAATCAGAGAAAAAGAAATATATTACTGTCAAAGGAACTACAATAAAACTGAGAGCTAATTTCATTTAAAATGATGAAAATCAGAAGACATTGGAATTACAGCTTCAAAGTGCTAATATAAAATAATTGCTGATGTTGAATTCTATACTGAAATATAAGAAAAAAATGAAGGCAAAATAAAGACATTTTCAGAAATATAAACTGGAAGAATTTGTCACAAGAAGAACCCACACTAACAAAACAGTAAAGGCAGAGGGAAATTTATAGATGGAAGCAAAGAAATGCAGGAAGGAAAGAACACTGGAGAATATAAATATGTGGGTAAGAATAAATCAATATTTACTATATAAAACATTTATAATATGGAGTTTAAAATATATGTGTAATTAAAATACATTTCAAAAAATAAAGAAAATCTTAGTAAAAAAATAAAATGAAATAAAATACATTTCAATAGTAACAAATTGCAGAATGAACTAAGTAGAGATAAATTGCTCTAAGGTTCTTGGATGATCAGACAAGTGGCAAAAATATCGATTTACAAGAGACTTTAATGGTATTTTGTAATCTTTATTATAATGCTAAAATAATTTTCTAAAAAAGAATTCATAACTAGTAAGCTAATGGAAGGAAATGTAATAGTAGAAGTCCTTATTTAGTGTAATAGCACCAAAGAAGTGAGAGGAAAAGGGGAAAATGTGAGATAAATAGAAAACAAATAGCAAAATGACAAATTAAACCCAAATGTTAGAGCAATTATATTAATGTAAAGAGACAATTAGTGTTCAGTGGGTATAGAGTTTCAGTGTTGCCAAGACGAAAAAGTTCTAGAGATCTGTTGCACAATAATGTGAATATACTTAACACTACTGAACCATACACTTAAAAATGTTTAAGATGGTAAATCTAATGTTATGTGTTTTTTACCAACAACAAACAAGTAAACAGACAAAGTACTTCCATTAAAAGACAAAAATTATGAACCTGAATTTTAAAAACTACAATAGCAATATACTGTTTACAAGAGCACACCTTAGATATACTGATATTGAAAAACAAAGTAAAAGAATAGAAAAAGATGTAACATTGATATAATATACTATTATTAGATAAAGTAGACTCTGACAAGAAGAATTACTTGAAATTAAGACAAATATGTATTTATTATTAAACATTCAACCATCAGGTAGATACATCAATCCTAAATTTATATGAGCTAATAACATTACCTAATAGCTTCTAAATATGTAAAACAAAAAATTGGCAAAACTGGATGAAGAATGAGATAAAAACACAGTCTCAGTGGGAAATTTTGCACACACATCTCTCAGCAACTCTAAGAACCAGCAGGAAAAAAAATCTGTAAATATATAGAATATTTGAGCAACATGAGTAACAAAGTTGACATAATTAACATAAATTGAACATTGTTATCAACAATGGCAGACTATACTTTCTTTTCTAATACAAATGAGACATTAACCAAAATTAACTACCTGTTGAGACAAAAAAATCAAGCCTTAACAAATTTCAAAGGATTAAAATCACATAGTTATATTCTGTGGCCATCATGAAAATAGTCTAAATATCAGTAATAAAACAAAACTAGAAAATTTCCAAATGTTTTCCAAAAGTTCCAAATGCACTTCTAAATAACTCATAGTAAAAGAAGAAATTACAACATAAATTACAATATATTTTAATTGAATAATAATGAAAATATGACATTTAGATTTGTAAGATGCAACTAAAGCTATGCTCTGAGGAAGTTTTATATCCTCAAAAGCATAAGATGTTAAAAAAAACCTGACAAATTCAACTAAAAAAATGTATAAGGAAGGATATAATAAAGGTAAGAGCAAAACTTAAAGACACAGGAAAGAAACACATATACAGAAAATAAAACAACAAATTGATACTTTGAAAAGACTAACCGTTTTTTAAAAACTGTTCAAGAAAAAGAGAGAGAAGAATGATAGAAGGTATAATTTTCCAGTATTAGGAATGAAACGTGACATACTACAGATTCTAACGACATTAAAAGAGAAGTACAACGTTAACAGATTTTAAATTTTAGAGGAAATGGACATTTCTGGAAAAACTCAACTTGCCAAAACTGGCAGGAAAAGAAATTTAAAATCTGGATGGTTTTGTATTTATTTTAAAATGAATCCATAGTTTAATAGCCACATTTCCACACATTTAAAAAATACTAATTTTATGCAAATTCTTCCGAAGATTAGAAAGAGAAAACACTTCCCAACTTATTTTCTGAATCCAGCATAATCTTCATACCAACACTCAACAGAAACATTACAAGAAAGAAGTAGAGGCAGGTCTCTCTCATAAACGTAGTTGCAAAAAAGTTTTTTAAAGCTAGTCCCAAATCAAATTAGCAATATATAATAGGATATTGTATTGTCACCAAATAGGGATTTCCTAGGAATTAAAGGACAAGTTAACATTCCAAAGTTAATTAATATAATTCACCACACTAATAGAAGAGAAAAATCAAATGACCACTTCCGTAGATGTCAAGTAATGAAACTACTTGATAAAATCCAAGATTTAATCATATAAAATCTCAGCCAAGTGGAAATAGAAGACAATTTCCTTAATTTGATGAAGGGCATTTGTAAAAACCAAATAAGGAAAGCAAACATTATATTTAACTGTGAAATACTGAAAGACTTCCACCTCGAATCAAGAATGAGACAAAGATGCCTGCTATTTTTATTTCTATTTAACACTTCAATGTAAATCCTAGCACAGAGAAATAACATGGGTAAAAGAAGCAAAAGTATAAAGAAAGAAAAGGAAGAAATAAAAACTGACTTCTTCATAGATGGTATGTGTATGAACTTACAAATGAAAATACAAATGAATTATTCATTAATACAAATGAATTAATTAACTAGTAATACAAATAGTAATAGTAATACAAATAAACTTAAAATAGTAAATAAATTTTGCAAGGTTGATGGATATAAGGTCAATAACACAACCCTTGGGGCTTCCCTGGTGGCGCAGTGGTTGAGAGTCTGCCTGCCGATGCAGAGGACATGGGTTCGTGCCCCGGTCCAGAAAGATCCCACATGCCGCAGAGCGGCTAGGCCCGTGAGCCATGGCCGCTGAGCCTGCACGTCCGGAGCCTGTGCTCCACAACGGGACCACAACAGTGAGAGGCCCGTGTACCACACACACAAAAAAATAATAATACAACCCTTGTATTTCTATAAACAATCATGAACAATTAGAAAATCAAATTTAAATTAAAAAACTGTATTAGCACCAAAATATAAATATTTAGGAATAAATTTCACAAAAATGTGCCTGGCTTACAGTCAAATCAAGAATCCAATTTCTTCAATTTGGGGGTCTTAATTTTAAAGTACATAAAAAGGCAGTATGTAGAAATTAATATAACAGATATTGTACTAAACAGAATCCTACACAATAATTCAATGAAAAGAAACTTCTGACATTATAATTAGGTTTACCCTGACAATTAAAAAGGAGAAGATGTTCTGATGTAAGTAGGAAAAAAATAACTCAAAAAATGGCCACCATACTCTGAGTTGTTTTTATTGCAGAAGAAAGGATATGGCCCAACTTTATCCAAGAGACTCATCTATAGCAAAATTTTCAACTTCACTTTAGAGACCCATTTAGTGACATACTTAGTTAAATATCAGTATCAGGATGTGGAGCAGCCAAAGGCACCTCTTCGCAAAATCAAACCTATTTTTGGCATAAGAGTTGACTTAACTTCCAGCAAATTCAGCAGAACTAAAAAATACTTAAATCCATATACATGTACCCAAATGAGTCCCAGCTATTCACAGGCCATGGGGGATTAACGACAAGCAACAGAGAAAGCAATTATAATAAAACAGTAACAGAGGCTTCCCTGGTGGTGCAGTAGTTGAGAGTCCGCCTGCTGATGCAGGGGACACGGGTTTGTGCCCCAGTCCGGGAAGATCCCACATGCCGCGGAGCGGCTAGGCCCGTGAGCCATGGCCACTGAGCCTGCGGGTCCGGAGACTGTGCTCCGCAATGGGAGAAGCCACAACAGTGAGAGGCCCATGTACCAAAAAAAAAAAAAAAGTAACAAACATTTCATTCCATTAGAAAAAAAAAATCAACCGCATATTCTTTGTTCAAAAGAATGGAGAAGTAAAGGACCTCTTGCCAAAAGCAACTGCAGTGCATTAATATTAGACATGATCTAATGAAGTCAGAAGTTGTTTGGGGAAAACATTCACCACAGTCAAGGCATATTCTGCATGATAAATTCTTAGCAGAAAAGAAGGGATTTTATTTTATTCTATTTTTTTGCCTGAACAGTGATAAAAAGGGAGCATATTATTCAAATGCTTAGTAATCTTTTTTTTAATAGTAATCTTTTAATTTTTTTAATTTGTTTTTGGCTGTGTTGGGTCTTCATTTCTGTGCGAGGGTTTTGTCTAGTTGCGGCGAGCGGGGGCCACTCTTCATCATGGTGCGTGGCCCTCTTCACTATCGCGGCCTCTCTTGTTGCGGAGCACAGGCTCCAGAGGCGCAGGCTCAGTAGTTGTGGCTCACGGGCCTAGTTGCTCCGCGGCATGTGGGATCTTCCCAGACCAGGGCTTGAACCCGTGTCCCCTGCATTAGCAGGCATATTCTCAACCACTGCGCCACCAGGGAAGCCCCACTTAGTAATCTTATAAATTTAAAATGTCTGAATTTAAGAATAAAATTTATCTTTATGTGGCAAAAGAAATAATTAACCCTCTAAGGTTGAGGAAATGTTCTGGTTTTATATCTTGCAGAAAAAATAATTTCTTTCCCCTTCCCCCAACACAGGCCATCCCTCTTCCTAAGCAAAACAGCCGCTTAATTCCTTTCGGACTTTGTAACCATTTTGGGAGATGGATGATTCACTCTTTGGGCAAGAGAGAAAAAAAAAAAAAGAAAGAAAAAAAACTGGCTCTGTTCCTTTCCTATTTTTCCTCCTTAAAAGGATATTCTTGAAGCTGTTAATCTAGGCTACAAAAATAGCAAGCAACAATTCTTTATTAAAGTTGAAATGGAATGACCACCAGAAGGAGAGAGTTGTTTCTTTAAAACCTAAGGCATAGTTTTTCCGCTAAGAACAATTGCTGTTATCTGTTTCACTATTCAAGTTGTGGCTCTATCAAGGCTTTATACACATAAACATGAAAGGCCGGGTGAAGTGTGGTTTTGATCAGTGGCTGCAATCTCATCATTACCAGCTGGTTCTGGGAAGCACACACACACATATGTGGGCACACAAACCCCCAATGCGATGATTCAGCAATTTAATGGACCTTAAATTTGGCAATTACCCTCTAGTAAACATTTCTGCAGGAAATAAAAGAATACAGGTTGAGGAGTCTGGCAGGTCTATAATTGTTTGCTTTTGGTACAAACCCCGGGCATAACCAAACAACAAGTTTAGGCCACCATGACTGTATAATGTGACTTTTTTTTTTTTAATTAGTTTCTGCTTTATAACAAAGTGAATCAGTCATACATATACATCTGTTCCCACATCCCTTCCCTCATGCATCTCCCTCCCTCCCACCCTCCCCATCCCACCCCTCCAGGCGGTCACAATATAATGTGACTTTTAGATAGAACAGGTTGCAGCTTGTTTGAAAATGATAACAATAAAATCTTAGAAGCAGGTAGTAGGAGGGAGAAAGTAGGAAGAGAAGGAGGAGATGAAAAGAAAAGTCAGAAGAAAAGAAAAAAAAAAAAAGAAGAAACAGGAACCACAACAGCAAAAACAGAGATGGGAAGGGGATGAAAAGACACATTTCCAAAAATCAGGGTTACTTATGGTCTCATCTGAATGAGCACATTCTTTTCTTAGACAAATAATTTCTTACACAAATAATTAGAACGTAATCTCCATAAGTAAATCTATGCCTTTTCAGATGAAAGCGATGCTAATGATCTGTATCCTGAAATTTCTAAGTTTGAGGTATGTCCTACTAAAAGACAACAGCAAGACCTAGCTATTGTAAGAAGTATTAATTCAAGAAAACACAAATTATGTCAACTTTGTTAAATCCCCTACAGAGCCTGAACACATATTAGCCATGGCTGGGTCACCTGTTGACATTTATCCATAACTCTCCTGCCAAGGTCCATATGATAGTATGACAGGGGAGATTATTAGATAAACACAGCAGGTTATTTCTACACTGGCAACTTGATACCTACTTCTAATCAGTATACAAATGATCTTTTAACAGCATCCATAATAATCAGGTTCTATCTCCATATTTGAATATAATATTATCACATAATGGAAACATTTGGATATACAGCTACAGCAGTGAGTATAAGACTACAAAAGATTCCAACATGACTGATTTTAAGTATGAATATCCTGTATTTAGAGAAAAACATCAGCATGTATAAAAAAGAGATTTGGAACAGGAAATACGTTTACTAGACAAGATGAAGCTGATTAAAACCATCCCTATATGCTGACTGAGGAGCAGAAAGTGTGTGATGCACTCTGCCCAGTTCCTGTATAAAATGCTATTACATATGTAAAAGTTGGAGGATGCCTATGACTATTAGGTGTCTTTTCAAGAAGACTGACATAAGGAAAAAACCTCTAGACTTAGATATTCTTTAAATAAGGAACTGGTATATGTGTTTGTTTTAGTAATAATATGAATTTTACAATTAATTATATTTCTATTTTTTCATTGACTCCAGGAAGCTCATATTCAAACTTTCAAACAGAACACCACTTTTACTCCTCCAAATTTATTTATTTGTATGTTTCCTGACTCTGACCCTTTTTTCTGTTTTGTTATATTTACACGCATTTTTGTAAGCCACTTCAAATATTCTATGGAAGAAGAAAGGGCACAAAAAATAAAATGAATAAATAATAGATGATAGATAGCTGACCTATGCAAATAGATACTACATTTAATATAAATATAGAGATCTAATAACAACGAGAGTGTATACTATATGATTCCATCTATATAGTATACAAAACAGACAAAAACCAATCTCTAGTGTTATGGGGGACACATAGGGGTGGTAAAATTTAAAGAAAAACAGGAAAGTGTGTGCCGTAAAAATCAGGATATTGGTTACCCTTACTTAGTTAGAGAGGGAGTGAGTGGTGATGGAGAGGGGCACAAAGCAGTCATCTTGTTCTACTTCTTAACCTGGTTAATTGTTAAAAGGGTGCCCCTTTTGTGATATTTCACTGAGCTGTATATTTATATTTTTATATTTATGTTTTGTATTCTTTTCTGTGCATGTATTATACTCCATGAAAGGGTTAACCTTATATATATAAAATGGACAACCAAAAGATGAAAATAAAAACAAATGTTTGCAAAATACAAAAATGAGGATTTCTAAAGGCTAAAAAAGTGGGGGGTATTATTGGAAGAAACAATGTTCAAATTCTGGACATTGAGAATATTGTAGGGGTGGGCTGGAATGAAATGGAAATTACAATATCATAGTACCAATTAAATCAATATAGTCATAAAAACAGAAACTATATAAACAATCTTGCAAAATTCATTTTGTGACAGGATTTATTGAGGGTCTATTATATGACAGGCACTGTTCCAGGCACCAAAGATAAGAACAGTGGAACAGTAGGCTCAATCTTTTGCACATTAAGGAACACACAGAAAATGAGATTTTTTTTTTCAGCCTACCAGGCTAGGAGGCATACTTAGGGTCCTCTCCAAGGACTGAGGGGATCAATATCTTGGCCCACTTGAAATCCACTTACAGCACACCAGTGTGCCTCAGCATGATGGATTTTAGGATATGATCATGGGAATGAAAGGCAAAGAACAATCAAATTGATTAAGTACTTAGTTTGGAGTATATTCAGATTTTTTTGGCACAAAGTTTATAATAATATATCTTCCATAGAGGTCCAATTATGCTGTTTTTAAAGATTCTTTCAAGTCTTGACTGCAAATATTTAACCCTCGTGACATCTGGAAACAGACATTTTCAAAATTCTTTATGGCAAAGGTGAGTGTAGAAATTTGCATCCCTTCAAGACCTAGAAGAATGTATAATACATGTTCTAGACATGTGTGTCGAATTAATGATCATTTTGAGCACCCCAAAATACAAAATAACATAGCTATTTCCAGAGAAAACTCTTTAGAAAGAATTATGTTATGAAAATAATGAATCCTAAAATTATTTACAGGCACATAAAAAAAGTTCCCTTTAAAACTTCCCTTTAGGTTTGCTGTTAATACATGATTGGAAAACTATAAAATCTAAGTTTGAGTTTAGTGAACATAGCAAAATTCGACTTGATTCCTTTCTTATATTTATTAAAGATTCAAGAGGTTTTAAAAATTGGCCCATTGCCCTTCTCACTCTGAACATTTCAGTTACCTTTTTAAAGTCAAACTCCTCGGATCATAATCCTTCCGTTCCCTTTTGGCCAAACTGTTCAGTGATGTTTCACCTCCCTTCCACGTAATGTATACATGCATATGCACACGCACACACTTTGGTCAAAGGTCCCCAGAGCCCTCTTTTCACTATAATAAGACACCCATGTCTACTACCTCCCAGGCTTCAGTGACTCTGGCTTCCTCATGACATCATGCGTCTGTATTGGCAGTCTTCACAGGTAGAGGCACTGTATCCATTCAAATTCCAATTTCCAAGCAACAAGGAAGTGATGTCCCTATCCTGCTAGCTTTCCAGTGCCATCTCAAGCCCACAGTTATGAAAAATATCTGATGATAAGAAAAACCAAGGTCCTTTACCACAGTTCTAATTCTTGGTAGCTTTGAAAACTAAAACTAAGGTAACTAACAAGAGGGTCTGCATCCCTTCTAATTCCCTAAATCTGAATATCATCATCGTTATCATCATCATCGTCAACAACAAAATCACATCTTTGTTCCAATGTACTGCAGTTTGATATTATTTTATTACTTATAGAAAATCATGATGAACTATTCCTTGACTACATTTCTTTCCTACTAAACAACACGTGTATTTGTTTGAACAATAAACCAAACTTCTTAGTTTGCAAAATGTTTAAACAGCATATTCTCTAGTGTTTGCCTGCACCACATATTTGCACTGCCAAACAACTTCCTTCTTGGCCGAGATCCCCGATCACCTTTATTTCCCTTCTGCTCTGTCATAAATAAATGATTGCACTTACTTAGTTTACTCGAAGGCACAGTTTCCCAGAGAGCAGTTTTACAGATGTCCAGAGCCAGAAAAGTATTTAAAACAGGTTGACTGGGGCCGTTGGTTCTAAGACATTTGTCGGAACTATAAAAGTCTAGGACCTTTTTCTCTCCAAATTCTGGTAGAAGTGGAGGAAGCAAAGGAAAAAGGCCTTAAAAGAGTTGTCACGTATTCTTGGGCTTCTCTTTCCTTTTTTAATTCTTTCAGGCTGTTAATCACTGCTTTTCACTTTCCTATGTCAAATACTTCTGAGAAAAGTCTTTGTCTACCATGTTCAAGACGGATTGTTAGAAGGAGAAAAAAAAGCTTTATACAAAACCCCAAACTGCCCTACACAAGATAATATGGAATTTTTGTAGCACCAAAGTCAACTGACAATTTCCCACTTGGAAACCACTTTTTAGAAGCGATGGGCTCCACTGAGGAAGATGAAAGAGAGATGAGGAGGATAATTGATGATGGTGTGCTTAAGGCAGGCTGGTGAAGGTGGAAAACACTACATGATGGGGGGAGAAGGAGGTGGCAGTTTGACCATAAAAGCCCTGCACAATATCACCAAAACGAAGGTGTGTAACTTTGCCATCCAAGCAGTATTATATAAACGAGGCACGTATAAGTAACAGCAGATATTTCCATGTAGGGGTGTGGAATTCTGGCCCATATCCACTCTGTTCTGGAGCAAGAATCACCTCTGGAAGCTGTTAGATGGCCAGAGGAGCTATTCCCGCTCCCCAGCAGAAGTGCAGCGGGTCCATTTAATATGCTGATCTGGTGCAAGAGCAAAGATCCTTCATGCCTGTTTCTAAATGCACATTTTTAATATTCAATATAATGCTACTCTTTAACAAACCCTTTACTCCCTGCCTCTCTGATGAAGCTTCCCGTGGTCTTGAAAGGGACTGTTAACCCAAGAATGGATCGCACTCTTTCTGCATGAGCGACTCAAGAGACACTCCATTAAGCCTTCCAGTATTTAATAGAAAGAGTCATCTCTCACCTCTGAGCAGATGAGCCAGCTGCTCGGTGATGAGCTCGGGAGCCTCCTGGAGAATCTCTTTCACCACCAGAGAGGAGGAAGACTCTCGGTACTCAAACCCGGCATCGCCCTGCTCAACTGGATTAATGACCTTGACGACTGCTGATTCTAAAGTTTTGTCCTCACTGTAAAGCAAATGGAGGAGAGGAAGAGGAAGAGATATGGCATGTTTTCTTACTTTTTGGAATTCTTTAACCTCTGCTTCCACACAGATGACCTCCTCTCAATAGCCAAATACATATGTAAGTTCACATGACTTATTCTATGTGTTATCACATTTCATTTCAACTAATCACCTCCCCAAGAGTCTTAGAAGACCTTCACACCTCTTGTTTTGCTGTTGGACATAATAATAACAACAATAATAATCATTGTTATAGCTAATATTTACTGAGCTTCCACTACAGGTCAGACACTATAATAAATACCTTCAGAGTATTATCACATTTTATACCATAAAATGACCCTATTCAATGGGTTCTATTAAAATCCCCATTTTACAATGGGGGGAAAAGGCATGAAAAGGTTAAGAAACGTGACTAAGACAACATGGGGAATATAACCAATATTTTGTAAAAACTGTAAATGGAGTGTAACCTTTAAAAATTGTATAAAAAAATAAAATAAGATAAAATAAAAGTGACCAAGGTCACATAGCTAGTAAGTAGACTACTTGTATTTAAACTCTATCTAGTTCCAAAGTTCACATATCCAGTTATGGTGCTGGAGGAAAAAATACTACTACTGGCTTATTTATTTCCACATCATTCTTCTTACATGAGATAGAGCTGGCTTTTATCGAAGGCAGGAAGAAAGATGTGGATAAAACTGTATTCTTTCTGTCTGCCAAAAACCAAAGAATGGCAAATGAAGAAAATGATCTCAATTTGATTTTGAAAAACCTTCTATTTCATAAACAATCCAAAAGCCAGAATTCACAACTTCAGTCTCAAAACCAGCACAGTTTCCATTTTAATTGGTAACAAAACTCTCCCTAAGATCTTGACTGAAACACATGTTTCATAGTTCACTCCTTTGGCTTCCTGAATTGTTTTTGTCCACATCTACTTGTGTTATAGTTGGTTTGAAAAAGTTAACACGTAAATTTAGTCAAGCATGTGATCATCCTGAACACTAATAACTGAAGTCAGTCAAATAACCTATGAATAAGTCTCAGCCAGTTGTCAACAACTGATTGATAAATATTATTCAAAAGAATTTTGTGTGTTTCAAATAACATGGGGATAAAAACAGCCCACACAGGCAGATTATTTTCCAAACTCTTTATAACTGAATCAACTGCATGACTGATTCAGCGTATTCGTCCCTAAAGATGCTTCCTTAAGAAGGTTAGATTAAAAATTAGATACTTGTACACGTTTTTATTTCATGTATACTAAGATCAGTGTCCACTGGTGAATGTCATCAATGATTAGCAAACTGGCAAAGTGTGCAAAAAAACTATCATCTCAAACTACTGGGGACTCTTCACTCATTAGCAACAGAGAGCTTATCAAAATAGGACTCTTTGCGATGGGCTGTAAGGCCCTTGAAAGCAGGGAATTTGTCTCATTCCTCTTTATGTACCTGTAGATTCATGTACCAGTTAGCAACCCCTAAGGACTTATTGAAGGAAGCAGAAGACCCATGTTCTCGTCCAAACTCTTCTATTAACTGCATGTGGTACTTTGGGCAAGTTATTTGCAACACTGGGTTTCAGGTTTCTTGTCCATAAAATAAGGAGTTCAAATTACATGAACTATCAAAAATCCATCCTTCTTTTATAGTATAATGCTATGAATAAATGAGCCAGTGATCAAAGGGCTTTCATAGCCCATGTACATAATTTTCCATTTCACTACTGAGATAAGAATCTTTCAGTTTTACTTAGTGTTTAATTTCAATCTTCATTATACATTTTCAGCAACAATACATAAGACTGTCGCGTTGCTATAAGAAAGTGTTTGAAATGATTTAAAATTATAATTTTGATCTATTTTACAAGAACTTTCCACTCAAAGATGTCATATTTGAAATGCCAAAGTAAAAACAGAGAATTGGCATAGCCTGAATTTTGACGTAAGAGAAAAAACACATTCCCTTTCCTGTGAATGTCCTTGGCCTTTAATACATCTCCCTAAACTACAAAAATCCTGAACAGGGTAACACTTTGCACAAAAGAACCTTTGTTAAAAGATCAAACCTCCCTCCAGAGCCTCATGTGAAGCCTTACCTCGCCAGCATGTTGCTGCCAACAAGTGTTAGAGATAACTTCCCTTCATCATTTAGCTGATGCAGATTAATTTCATCTCGGAATATGTGGAATGATTCAGAGATATTTAGCTCTTCTAAAATAAACCTTGTCTCGGTGAAGTAGCTGAATTCAGTTCTTGATATGTTCAGCACGGGCAAACAGAGAACCTCGGGTGGGCTGACCTACCAGGAAAAAAAGTTGACTGAATCACTGACAGCAGCAGGAGGAAAGAATACAACTACATTTTCTCAAACCTGAGGATAACTGGAAGGGGAACGAAAGTCCTTTGGCCTCGCTAAACCACTTGACATTCATAACCAGCTTTTCCTGAACCCAATTAGCGGAGAATTTTCCTTGGGTAAGTGGCCCCTAATTTTTTTAACCTCTTGTTACTCCACATGAAACTTCTCGTGCCTTTCTTGAAATATTTTATGTCTCTTTGCACCCCTTCCACGACTGAAAAATATACATACACATGCTCTTCTTCATAGGAAACAAATTCACATGTCTTTATGGAATCAGCAGAAAATTAGAATGATTACAGCAGGATAGGTAAAGACTGTGGTGACACAGAAGGCCTATATGACCCATCTATATTGGATGCCTGCCACTTGGCTCCAGCCAATTGTTTCCATGCAGAAAATTCAGGTCCAGGATAGGTAAATCTTTCAATTACTCAAGAAAAGCTAGAAATCTTGATTTGGGGGTATTATCTGTGATGTTTAATTGTTACAATTAACTTTTTAATTAAAAATACTGTGTAGGAGGGGAATTCCCTGGTGGTCCAGTGGTTAAGACTCCACACTTCCAATGCAGGGGGCACGGGTTCGATCCCTGGTCGGGGAACTAAGATCCCACATGCTGCACGGCAAGGCCAAAAATATATATATATATACTGTGTAGGTTAGTTAAAACTTATATGAGCCAAAATCTGGCCCACAGACTAGCAGACTGTGATTTCTATTAATTTCTTATATTATTTTTAAAAATCTTATGTTAACAAACCTCTTTAAAAAAACTGTAGTGATGGGGGAAACAGGAGATGGGTAGACATTAGAGAATTTCAGTTTCACAATAATAAACTTATTTTTCCACAGGAATTTTTAAAATGAAGGTGCTTTTAAAAATGACTATGGGGCTTCCCTGGTGGCGCAGTGGTTGAGAGTCCACCTGCCGATGCAGAGGACACGGGTTCGTGCCCCGGTCTGGGAGGATCCCACATGCCGCGGAGCGGCTGGGCCCGTGAGCCATGGCTGCTGAGCCTGCGCGTCTGGAGCCTGTGCTCTGCAATGGGAGAGGCCACAACAGTGAGAGGCCCGCGTACCGCAAAAAAAAAAAAAAATGACTATGAGTCTATAGCAATAAACCCTAAATATCGCTGAGAGAATGTGGGGTTTGGGAACACTGAATTTTTGCGTAAAGTAAATGGCCTTTGTTCTCTCGTCATCACCAGCTCTGTCACAGCCTAGTATTTGTTATACAGTTTTAACATCTTTATCATCCATCTCCCCTTCCTAGCAGGGATTTTTGTCTTTTTTGTTCAGTTATGTTTTTCAGTGCATAAAATGGTCTGGCACAAAGTAGGTAACATATTTTTTGAGTGGAATAAATGAATCACCTACTGCTATGGTATACAAAGCACAAAGCCATTCCAACAAGGTGGTTTTTATTCCACCTGTCAGGCTAATACAGAATCACAATCATGTAATAATTATTAGCAATTTATGCATAGCAAGTTGTTTTTCTTATTAATTGAAAGAGTTATATCTAGCTCCTGATACTGAAACTTGAGTCAAGAGCCATGTGGCCTGAGCCTATCCTGGCAGGACCTATTCTGGAGCTGGAGTCAGAAAAACTAGGTTCTAGCCCCAGCCTCTGCTGTGTGACTTTGAGAAAGCTATTTTTCTTTCTGAACCTCAGTTTTCCCCATCCATAGAATGGGGCTTACCTACCAGAGTGAAAAGTATTTAAACAGTCAAACATGTGAAGCTGCAAACTCTGTCCTTCTCCTATGTGTTAATACTCTGAGAGGGAGTAGCCAGGTTCTCAGGAAAAATTAAAATGGAGATGCAGACCTGTGATAGGGGGCAGGGTCCAGTAAATTAAGAGGAAGACACAGATACTTAACAAATTCCCAGTATGTGACCCATCACTAATTACATATTGGTCCCCATGCTTAGTAGCGAGCCTTAGAAGAGAGAGAAAAGAGGCCACACATCTCTTTATCTATTTTACTATTACAACTAGTTTTCTCACTCCTTTTGTTGGATGTTATTATATTCATTTAGGACACTGTAGCTGTTGGTGGTGGTGTCATTATTATTATATAATTTCCTTAAGAGTCCATGCCATGGTCAGTCTAAAAACCAGTCTGGTTCAGTCAACTCTATGTTCTCAAGACATGCAACGCCTTCTAGAAGTCAAAAAACCCAGTTAAATCATTAATCATTAGAGAAATACAAATCAAAACTACAATGAGATATCATCTCACACCGGTCAGAATGGCCATCATCAAAAAATCTACAAACAATAAATGCTGGAGAGGGTGTGGAGAAAAGGGAACCCTCTAGCACTGTTGGTGGGAATCTAAATTGATACAGCCACTATGGAGAACAGTATGGAGGTTCCTTAAAAACTAAAAATAGAACTACCATACGACCCAGCAATCCTACTACTGGGCATATACCCTGAGAAAACCATAATTCAGAAAGAGTCATGTACCAAAATATTCACTGCAGCTCTATTTACAATAGCCAGGACATGGAAGCAACCTAAGTGTCCATCAAGATATGAATGGATAAAGAAGATGCGGTACATATATACAATGGAATATTACTCAGCCATAAAAAGAAACGAAATTGAGTTATTTGTAGTGAGGTGGATGGACCTAGAGTCTGTCATACAGAGTGAAGTAAGTCAGAAAGAGAAAGACAAATACTGTATGCTGACACATATATATGGAATCTAAAAAAAAAAAAAAATAATAATAATAATGGTCATGAAGAACCTAGGGGCAAGACGGGAATAAAAACACAGACCTACTAGAGGGTGGACTTGGGGATACGGGGAGTGGGGGTGGGCTGGGACGAGGGGGGAGGGTGGCATGGACGTGTATACACTACCAGGCATGAAGTGGATAGCTGGTGGGAGGCGGCCACGTGGCGGGGGAGATCCGCTCCGTGCTTTGTGACTGACTGGAGGGGTGGGATAGGGAGGGTGGGAGGGAGGGAGACAGGAGGGGGGAGATATGGGGACGTATGTATATGTGTGACATTCACTTTGTTGTAGAGCAGCTAACGCACCATCGTGGAGCAATTATATTCCAATAAAGACGTTTAAAAAACAAAAAACCCAGTTAAGGCGGGCAGTGGGGGGGAGATAAATTAGGAGTTTGGGATTAACATATATACACGACTATATATAAAATAGGTAAACAACAAGGACCTACTGCATAGCATAGGGAATTATACTCAGTATCTTGTAATATCCTATAATGGAAAAGAATCTGAAAATCAAGTGTACAGCAAAGTAACTGAATCGCTTTGCTGTACACTTGAAACTAACACAATATTGTAAATTAACTATACTTCAATAAGAAAATAAATAAATAAGAAAAAATTCAGTTAATAAGATTAGTATTCGATATGCATGTCTTAACACCGGCACATTTCTCTCCTCATACCAATTAATCTCCCTTGTAAAGTTTGGCACATTTTAAGATAAATTTGATAGAAAGCCGTATGTAGATATCAGAAGATTTTATCTGGCATTTTTGTCAGCTGCTGACCCAGAGCCATTCTTGCCACCTATAGCTCATTCTGGAAGACTGGGTTTCATGTGAATTTAAATCGTTCTAGATCAGCTATGCATACTCTCAGAGTTTAGGATCCAAACAAAATTGGAATAAAACAAATTTAACTCCAGAAAATTAAAAACTGTCTGAAATTGGGAATAGCACTGAGACACTCATAATGTACTTTTTTAGGCCTTAAGGTGAGCCATTAACATGGGCTGATGAATTTATGGAATGGAAATTTTAAAACAGTTTATTTCAAGAAAGGTCTTTTCCACCTCTGGCCCAAGGGAGATTACTGCAACTGAGAATGACCTTGCTGTGCAAAGTCAGGCTAAAAGGCAAACACAGAATATAGATGTGACATGTAATACCTCTATTACTGAAAATTCCAGCCAGTATGCTCTGTACTTCATGTAATGTTCACACAGGTTATTCTGCACATATTTTTCTACTCCCAAAGGCAAGATTATCCAACAAGGATGGTAAAGGAAAACAAGAAATTCTGAACCTTACTTTTGTCAATTCTCTGAATTTCCATAAAAGTAATCAACTATTATAAAATTTTTAAATTTTTATTTGAAAAAAATTGATCTTATTGAAATAATATTTTATGCAGTCAGTAAAAAATGACTAGAACAATGCCTAACATGTAATAAGTGACCACTAAATATCTGTTGATTAATGGATTATAATACATTATTCTCTGCAACAATAAACCAGACCATGAAAATTTAAGTTTCCTTGTTTTTCCTGAAAATGTTTGTTTTTAAAAGTTATATCATAATTCAAATAAAAAACAGAACCTTCTTTTCCCTCACCTTGTCTAGAAAGTAAGCATATGTGAAGGCAGAAATGAGAGAATCCAGGTCACACGATTTATGTCCAATAACCACATGGACCTTCTCCAAGCGTTTGCTTCGATTCTGAAACAAATCCAAATAAAACATCACAATTTAACAACAGATTAATATAAAGTGGATATTTTTCAATCTTTTTTAAAGTATGCCTTAGCTATATTCAGACAATTGCAGAAATTCATAAATGTAACATGAAGTTTTATATAAGGACATAAAACTGCATAACATGTTTAACATTCAGAAATGCTCATTCAAATTTTAGTTAATCGTCAGGAACAGAAAATTGTTGGTTTGAAACCTCGGGAGCTTCTTTGGGTGAAATCTGAAACTGGCCCCCATACACAGAAGGCAAAGGGAGATTGAAGAAAGAGGCAGGCCACTCCAGATTGGTAGGTGGCAGGTTCAATATGCAAGGGAACTTACAAGGCTTGTCTTGGGCGGCCACAAGACAAGTATATCTCCACACCTGCCCACCAGAATCAAAAGTTTATATAGAGGCCTTAACTGGCTTCAGTGACGTATGGTCTCAACAACACATTGCTCTCTCGAGGCTGTGTCCTTGAAAATGGTTCCCACTGTGTGATCAGTTTTTAATTGTACTGATTGTACCATCCAATGTCAGGGGAGGGGGTGAGGAGCCTCCAATTGCCAGGGTCTAGCTCTCGGGTCAACTGGCAGTCATGTCCTCTCAATGACCTCCTCCAACAATAATGTGGTTTTATTAAGATCATCCACAATCTAACTTAATATGAACTGTATCTCTGAGTCATAATTTTTTAGTAAAAGATTATTTTGGTCTAAAGAGCAGTTCCATAGTATTCCATATCACTTCCTTATATAAGATGTTCTTCTCACTTTGAGAGACAAAGTGACTTTTCTCATATGTCCCTGGCGTGCAACACAATTTGGTATGAATTTATTTTTTCCTGCCACATTTTGGGTGACAGGATATGCCCTCTCTGCATTACATTCTATCAGTTAGCAAATAAAAGTTGTTGTAACACTTTTCTTCCCTCCAGAGAGAGGACTCTGATTAGTATTATTTCTCTAAAAATACAAATCAGTTGCTATTAAAGAGTGTATATTGTCACCTCTCTGTAAGAGAATACATACTATTTTCTTTCCTGGCTAACTCAATGCTTCCTTAAAATTCCTTTATAGAAGGCTGACCTCCTTATAAAATACTGAGTTGGATTGCTAAAGAACTAATCACTTCCAGAAAATTTCACAACAAAACTGTCCAATAATGACGTGTAACCTAAATTGACACCTTTATAGTATGTCAGAGACGATACATATGTATACTTCCCCCACTTTTCATCCTTTGTTTTTTTGTGTTTTTTTTGCGCGGCAAGCGGGCCTCCCACTGCTGTGGCTTCTCCCGCCGCGGGGCACAGGCTCCAGACGCGCAGGCTCAGCGGCCATGGCTCACGGGCCCAGCCGCTCCGCGGCATGTGGGATCTTCCCGGACCGGGGCACGAATCTGTGTCCCCTGCATCGGCAGGCGGACTCTCAACCACTGCGCCACCAGGGAAGCCCCAACCTTTGTTTTAATTTCTTTTTTTAGGACTGACTAGAAAGCCAACTCAATTATAGTACTACTCAAAAAACCTACATTAAAAATCCACTGTTCGTGACCACTTCAATAAAAAAGACTTGTTATTCCTTTTTCTACAGAACAAAGGTAAAGGATTATTTAGTAACTTACTAGGCCTCTTACAATGTGTTGGTATGTATAGGGAACTGCCGTATCAGACTCAGAAACTAGTTATTCAACAACCAAGTTGTGGCCCAAGGAACATAATAAAGTAAATCTCGGAGGAGGCTCGGTCAAGAGCCTATCAACGCAGAGAATGACGGCAGGATCAATATTGCAGATGAGTCGTCCAGTACGCAATATTGTTAACTTAAAATAAATGTATATATTTTAAAATATATTGACATCTTGATCTGTAGTAAAACAACAGGATTTGATTTGATTTTTTTTTTTTTTTTTTTTTTGCGGTACGCAGGCCTCTCACTGTTGTGGCCTCTCCCGTTGCGGAGTACAGGCTCCTGACGCGCAGGCTCAGCGGCCATGGCTCACGAGCCTAGCCGCTCCGCGGCATGTGGGATCTTCCCGGACCGGGGCATGAACCCGTGTCCCCTGCATCGGCAGGCGGACTCTCAACCACTGCACCACCAGGGAAGCCCCCCCCCTTTTTTTAAAGGGTCTCACGCTTCATTTAATCTGAAGAACAGTACAGGCTCTTCGGCTTAAGATATAAATTATTTATAACGTTACAGGACAAGCGGCGACTCCAACAGTTTAAAAACTAGGTAAGTCTACCTGGTGTTAATTTCCGGCAACAGTCCTCCCAATCTGTTTTTTTTTTTTTTTTTTTAAAGTCATCCCTGCCCACGTTTCAGTGGACGTGCACCACGCTGTAGAGGAATGTCCAGAACAGGACGTTGGTGAAGAGGCCTCCGATGAGACCTCCTGTAAAGAGAGGTCTTCGCGACTTAAAATATTTGCCCCGGGCTTCCCTGGTGGCGCAGTGGTTGAGAGTTCGCCTGACGATGCAGGGGACGCGGGTTCGTGCCCCAGTCCGGGAAGATCCCATATGCCGTGAAGCGGCTGGGCCCGTGAGCCATGGCCGCTGAGCCTGCGCGTCCGGAGCCTGTGCTCCGTAGCGGGAGAGGCCACAGCAGTGAGAGGCCCGCGTACCGAAAAAAAAAAAAAAAAAAAAAATATTTGCCCCACCTCCTTCCCGCCTTGAGAATTAAGAGCAGGGACAGCAGGATGGAGGCGAGCAGGTAGAAGATGAAGCCGTAGAGGCCGGTGAGGCCGAGGATGCCGGCCGTGGCCCCTGACAGCGCCGGCACCGAGGTCCGGCAGTAATCCAGGACGGCGGCGTTGCCCCGCACAGCGGCCTCGCTGATGAACAGCGGCCCCTCCCGCTTGGCCACCACAGCGGCCATCGCACCCGCCCGGGCTCGGCCTCTGCTTTCTCGTGGAGCAACGCGGGGCTGCGGAGAGAACCAAGTTACAGGTGGCGCCCGGAGCGTGGCGAGTTGGGTTCGCGCCGCCCCTCCCCCTGGGGCTGCGGAGACCTCGCACCCCTCAGTCTCGGACCTTCGAAAGACGCTGAAAAGGCTGAGGGCTCGGGATTGCTGGCGGCACATCGGCATTTACGGCCCAGACTCGCCCAGTTACCTGGAACACGGCGGCGGACGCAGTAGCTCGGCGCTCCCTCAGACAGCCCGTGGTAGGCATTCCTGCGGCGCCATCTTGCACTCAAACAACAGGAGTTTAAAACGTTATAAACTCTCTGAAGATACTTACAACCACTGCCCTCCCATCACCATCTGTAGCTCCCATTCCTTCCTCTCCCAGCTTCCTTCCCTCGAGCTCATAAATGTATAGCTAGCTCACTTGTACTTTTTGAGGATTCGTCGAGGCCCAGTTCTCACTCTCAAAGCCAGACTGCTTCCCCTGTGCAAGACAGTTAGATATTTTAGAGGAATCTAAAGAAATTTGGCTAAATGGAATTACACTCCATTACAACACAAACAAATGCATTAGGAAATCATATTACTGTAGACTGTTGTTCTTCCGAGAAGCTCGAAGGTCTAAGTAGACATTACCTCATTTCTCCTCCCATATCTCTTGTACGGCAGACAGTAAGAAGATGAATAACACGTTTTATAGGTCAATAGAGTCTGTGATAGGACCAGGATTGTTCCCAGAACCCATGATCCAGTACAAAGAGCCCTGTCTCTTCTGTCCTTCACCAACCACCCCATAATGCCATAATGACTTCAGCATCCACAAAATGAGCAAGCATGGAGATTGAGGGAGAAAGAGAACGTTAAATATGCCTTCTAAATACAGCAAGGCTTCAGAAAATTGTAGCATTAAAATGACCCCAAAGCTGACCAATCCGCTTTCTTGTCTAGGTTCAGTAATTCCTAGGCACGGCTCTGCATTCAACACTCAACTTGCACGACAGAAGACATGGGGGGAAATAAGAAGACTTGTGTGCCAATTCATTTCAAAGCCCAAGCCAATCACTAATTAGACAAAGAAAGGAGCTAAATAGGATTGTGAACCCAAACATATTAGACCAATTTTCACAATTTGGGAATCTTCTAAAATTATGATTTATTCATCCTTCTCCATTTAAAGAGAAAAAAGCATGTATCATCTTACAGATCAGGCTGTAGAAGATCCCAGTACAAATCTTTGAGGGTTACTTTTAGTGCCACATGCCTCTCTTCATGCTTTCTTGTTTGTCTTCTGATTCCCCCTTCTTCCCACACATCCAGTTCCCTAAGAGTCATGACTTCTTCTGGCTCCATTTACTGTGTCTGCCATCTCCAGTCAATGCCCCAGCCCCCAGACTCCAACACTATCTTCTCCCCAGCACCCACCTCCATCAAAATGTACCATTCTGGTGACCATACTATCAGGCATCTATCTGCTCCTCCACTGGCAATTCCAACAGAGAGTCCATGCCAGTGAGTACCCTTGGGTTAATGCATTACCCACCAAGGTAACGTACTTTCATTTTAAAGAGACCTTCCAGAGATTATGCCACAATCCAAAAAGATGACCAGAAATTTCAGCCTGGCTGAAAATGTTGGGCAAGAAAAAAGGGACCTCACAACAAAAAGGTACCTTTGGTGACTACCAATCAGCCTTAAAAATAGTAGGCTCAACCTCAAAAAAATCTTAGATGTTCCAAAGTGCCTGATTCCTACCAAAACCCACTAAGATATAATTAGAGTGTAGCAAAAGTCAGATATCATAGTAACCAAGCTCAGACAGACTCCTGCCTGCTTGGAGGAATAAAACATGAAATTAGTTATATCAATCTTAATATCTATGTCCCTTGATACAGTTCAAATTGGAGTTTAGAGTATTCTCAAAGAGACAAATTATGCTCAAATAAAAGTGACATATGTACAATTTTATCAATTCAATTAATCATTGTCATTCAACTAATAAAACTCTGTTTGTGCCAGGCATTGCACTAAGTCCTGGGGATACAGCACTGAACCAAACAGACAAAAATCCCAGTCCCCATGGTACTTTTATTTTAGTGCAAGGAGATATAAAGAACCAGTAATTAGATTATGATGAATGGAAGAGGAGGATGCCCTGGGATGAGGCTCACTGAGAAGGTGACATTTGAATAAAGACCCGAAGTGAAGAAGTGGGACCTCCAGTTATCTCAGGCCAAGGAAATAGCAGGTGCAAAGGTGAAAGCATGCCCAGGATGTTCAACAAATAATTATTACCTAGTGTATACATTTTCTAAATGTGACTTTGTAAATTCCTAGCCAGGAGTGAATAGATCTGGCAAGGAAATAGCCACCCCCTGGTATTGATACAAGCACACCAAGCCTTAACGAATCTCAGGAGACAGAAGATTCATCGTTACTACCTACACCCAGTGCTGAGCAAGCCCAACACAAAATGGAATCTTGATAATGGTTGAAATAGATACTACACTCAATTTATACTGTACCCTACACTTCCGAATAGATGGACAGAATCTTACCATAATCAATGTATAAAAGAAAACATATTGAATATGCCAGTATTCCAGACCACGATTTTAATATGCTTTCAAAGTGTAAATCTATACCTCACTAAAGTGAGACTTCTTAATGAAGTTTACTTCTTACCTCTTTTTAAAAGCAGAGAAATACCTAAGCATTCAGATTCAACCGCCCGTGAAAGCAAACTGTACTTGTCAGGCAAAAGTACTTTCAAACACACCCACAGAAAACAGACCTGATCAGAAACAGCCTTGCCGTAAGCTCAGCCTCCTCCGTCAATTTTTTCATAACTCCACCCTCTGAGGAACAAAGCTGCTCCTACCTGGAACTTTCACATCCGGAGCCCCACAGCTAACCTTTAGTCAACAAGCCCTTGCAATACAGTTATACTATGATTTCTCCATACCCATCCTACCCAACTTTCTTTTCCTAAAAACCCCAGGCAAATGTTTTCAAAAATAATGATTTGAAATGAATTTTGTTTCAAAAACGTTATAGGCAAAGCCTATGAAAGTTGGAGAGTCCTCTTCCTCGCACATTAAAGCAGGGCACATTCCTTAGTCCCTCATCCTTAACCAAAAAGTGAAGACGCGAGAGAAGAAGCTGCTTGAATTTATCAAATGGTATCTCCAAAGAAACCCAGGCACAGAAAACAGTTGGCAATTGACTTGACTACTTCTAACTCCAAGTCAATGAGGGGTCTTCCTTCCTGAAGGCTGGCTCTGGGTGGCACAGAAAAGGGCCCGGTTCCTCCCCAGAAAACCCCGTGAATCTATGGCTGCCGTGATTCTAAACCAGAAGACTCACAGGATGGGCAAGAGGAAACCTTACATGCTGCTAACCCCTATCAATCCCTATGTCCACACCAGTCACAGTCACCAGGAAAACCAGGAGCGGGGTTGGGGGGAGGCATAAGGAACCACAGCCAAATGAGCAGCAGGGACAAAGGGAGCTGTGGAGCTGCCCAGAGCAACCTGGTCTTCCAAAGGCGAGAACTATAAATCTCTGATCAGCTCTGTCAGATATGGATAAAGTCACATCCTTTGTTCATTTGGTAAATGAATGAGATGCCTCTTGATATCGGCCTTGGGTTTGAGATGATGTCTGGAACTCCTGACCTGCTGCTGAACTTCTCATAATCTTATCATTACCTGGAAAAAGGTTGGGACCCAGAGGGAGCAAACGCTGGAGGGAATAGCATGGCATCAATCGAAAGTTTAAAAAAGCAAAGGAGAAAAAGCTTATCACTCTATGCAAAGTCCCCAGAACACAGGGACTTTCCTCATCAACTGAAACCTTTGTATTTTATTCCTTATTTTTGTTTATTTTTCTGGTAAGAAAAGAAATACATGTCATTATAAAAAGTCAGACACAACAAAAATTAATAAAACATAGATAACAACTGTTAACCTACTGTTGAATATTCCACATTTTAAATTTACACATGTATATTTACATATATACTTTACAAAAATGGGGTACTTCTACTCTTTAGAGACTTCCTTTTTTCACTTAACAGTATACTATGGACCTTTTTCCATGACCAAAGCTACAGTTATTCTTCATTCTTACTGGCTTAATGGTAGCAATTTTGTGGACACATCTGTATGTATGGAGGGGTGGCAGGGTTGGTATGTATATATAGAATTCCTGGAATTAGAATACGTGCTTCTTCTTTAAATCTGCATGATATTGCCAAATAGGATACTCTGGCCCACTGGCCACCTAGTTTAGTCCAATTTCACTCTAATAGTTAATTAATAAACAATAAGAAGTTACTGGAGGCTGTAATTGATCTCTTCTGAGAGCTGTACCTCAGGTCATGTGTAAAAGCAAAAACATTTACCAGAATCTACAAATTCAGAACACAGACTTTTTATAGTTAATTTTCTCATAAATGTCCAAATTTACTTGGTGACATACTAGATGAATATAAACCAATGAATTAGGAAAAGGCAAGAAGCTTTGAATGACGAAACTCAAATGATTTTGAGATAATTTAATTGTCTCACTGATAAAATGAAAACCTAATCAACTCAGAGAAGTATATATTGTCTAGAGCCTCCCCACTCACCGCCCTCCTAACCAACCCCAGTAATATTTTCCTTCAGCCTCTCTTTGCCACGCTGAAGAAGGCCCTCTTTTAATATCTCTCATTTGGGAAAAATGAGGGATGAGAGTCGGTCTGAGCAAATTCAGCTATAAATGGCTCAGACCCTGTGCACCTGTATCCCTTCTAGACTGTCAAATGCAGAGGCCACTGTGGGTAGGCGGTGAGGGGGCAAAAGCTAAACCCACCTATTGCCCAAGGCCCTTCTTCTTGGGTGGGCATCTGGGTCCCCAGTGTCCTTGGGGTCAGGATCCTTTTAGTGGGGGCATCGGGTACTGGCTCAACCATTCTTTGTCTTTCTCAGCTGAATCCATCTTCCTCAGCCTGTTTGCTACCGATCTTGAAAACACAATGTTCTCAAAAGGAATGACTTCATATACAGTTTACATACTTCCTCTGGATCATAATAATGATTTGGGCTGGAATTGTTATTTTACTTACAGCATTTAATTTTTTTTTGTTGTTGTTCAAGATTCCTTTACTGACAATGTCCTCAAAGGACAGTTTTGGGGGACAGCACCATTATTTTTCCTCCACAACTTCAACCAGAAAAGGTCAAGGATGGTCCTCCCAAATCCTTACCTTTCCTGAAAAGCCCCTTTAGGAATTGTCCTGTATAGCTTCCTAAGATATTATCATTTTTCAGCCATTCCACTTTTGGGGGAACTGTGTCCACACATGTATTACCAACTGGATGGGGTAGCTCTTTACTTTCCTTTTGGTACTGCTTCCTTTCAGCTTAAGTAGAAATCTGTCTGCCATGGTTTCATAGATTTTTATAATCTCTCAACCTTCCTCTTTTCAGACTTAAGAGCTGTAGTCTTTTCCATATAGCCTCATCTCTGACCTTCCGCTGTCTGTGCCCCTTTGCTATGCTTAGACCTTGCTATGAACTGAATTGTGTACCCCCATAATGCATATGTCAAAGGCCTAACCCCCAATGTGATGGTATTTGGAAATGGGGTCTTTGAAAAATAATTGGGTATAGATTTAGTCATGAGGGTGGGGCCCTCAAGATGGAATTTTAGTGCTCTTATAAGACACCAGAGTGCTTGTGCTCTCTATCTCTCTGTTTCTTTCTATCTCTCTCTACCATGTGAGATCACAGGGAGAAGGAGGCTTTTGATAAGCCCAGATGATGGTTCTCACCAGAACCCAACCATGCTGACACCCTGATCTTGGACTTCCAGGCTTCAGAACTGTGAGAAATAAATTTCTGGTGTTTAACCCACCCAGTCCATAGTATTTTGTTATGGCAGCCCAAACTTACTAATACAGACCTCCAAATTGGACTCATTCTAAAATTTAAATCTACCTAGCAAATAACTGATCTTTAGAGAAAGCTTGAAAGAGCTTATTTTTACTAAATGATTGATGTCAAAGGCAATAGAAGGGTTTTAAAAAACAAATGAAAAAGAACACCCCTGCTACACACACATATAAAACTACACCCATGTCACCTAAGGTTAATTTACTATCAAACATAGAGTTAATTTATACCATCATAGTAATGTAAGTTACTTTATAAAATAATGTATGTTCATTGTAAAATATTTGGAAAATGTAGAAACACAAAGAAAAAAATCCTCAAGACCCAAAATAATCACTATGAACACAACGTATTCCTTCCAACTTTGTTCTATACGAGTGTTCTCTTTTGTAATACTGTGATCATATTATACCTAACATTTTGTAGCTTCTCTTTTTAAACAACATTCTGAGTATTCTTTTAAAATTCTAAAATATAAATGTTGTGATGACCAGGAGTAATATGTGTTTGCTTTTGTAACCCCAGCTGCCCAGTCTATTGCTTTGCACACAGTAGGTGCTCAATAACCATTGAAAAAATGAATAAGTAAATGAATAACTATGACATTTAATGGATACAGTATTCATTAATAAGGATCATTATAAATTATTTAGTCAGGTCCCTACTGTTGCAGATTTAAGTTAATTTTTTGATAATGTAAATAAGACTGCAGGGAATATTTGGAACATAGTATTTTTGTGCCCATCTCTAGTTATTTCTTCAGGATAAACTCCCAAATTTTACATTTCTGGGTCAAAGAATGTAGGTATTTTAACACTCACCAGAAAAGTTGTAGACATTTTCACCTACAGAAATACCTGATTTTCAAATCTTCAGCTCTGTGTTTAAGCATTATCTTGTTGATAGGTAAAATAGTATCTTAATGTTGTATTTATTATAATTATAAGGGCTTTAGGTCATTTTTTCATACAGATACTAAACATTCCTGTCTTCATACAGACATATTTTTTGTGAATTTTTCACTGTATATCCTTTTAGGATGTTTATCCTATTCTCACTGATGAATTAAAATACTATATTATTAACAAATTCAACTCTGGAAACATTATATTACTTTGTTCTCTGGCCTTGGGCATCTATGGAACAGCTTGTTCAATAAGTTGCATTAAGTGTGCAATAAGCATGAATTATTTAATATGATATTATCCTTTCAAGCACTAAAGAGTAATGGTAGACTCTTTACCATCTTTTCCTCAGTCTACCTACTGTGCTTTCTGAAAACGTTGCAATAATACAGGTCAGACTCTGCCTTGGTCTCTAGCTCTTGATCGGAATGCATTTACTTCTCTTATAATTAGCCTCATGTAAAAATGATAATGCAATTTAAATTTAAATCTAAGGTGCTTATTAAGTGTCTTTAAAAGTAGTGAAAATTTTGATAGACAACAGCACCAAAAAGAATGACAGAACTAAGAGAATAGGTCTTAAAAGTTCTCATCACAAAGAAAAAAAATTGTAACTATGTATGGTGATGGATATTTAAATAAAAATAGATTTATTGTGGTGATCATTTCACTATATATTATATACAAATACAAATGATTCGGTATACAAATATCAAATCATTATGCTGTATACCTGAGACTAATATAATGTTACATGTAAACTATATCCCAGTAAATACATACATATAACATGTGATTTAGCTACTTCAATTCTGTGGGAAAAAATGATAAAAGATAAACAACAGAGCAGGAGATAATACTTGCACCATCTTTCTATTAAAAGGGCAATATTCCTAACATACAAAAAGTTTATACACATTGATTTAGAAAAAGACAAATAACCAATGGAATAATCAGTAGAAGTATGAACAGGCAATTAACAGAAGAAAAATGAATAAATGAAAAGAAATTCGGCCTCATTAGTAGTCATGGAAATGCAAATTAGACCAAAAATAAAACGGTTTTTTTTTTGGCCCATCACATTGGCAAAAAATTGAGAGTGCTAACATCCACCCTTGGTTAGACTGTAGGCAGCAGAAAGGAATACTACAACCAATGTGGGAATAATTTGACAGTATCCTTTAAAATGCAGAATGTTCACACTTTTTTTTTTTTTTTTTTGCAGTACGCGGGCCTCTCACTGTTGTGGCCTCTCCCGTTGCGGAGCACAGGCTCCGGACGCACAGGCTCAGCGGCCATGGCTCATGGGCCCAGTCGCTCTGCGGCATGTGGGATCTTCCCGGACTGGGGCACGAACCTGTGTCCCCTGCATTGGCAGGCAGACTCTCAACCACTGCGCCACCAGGGAAGCCCTGTTCACACTTTTTGATCCAACTAATTTATTTCACTTCTAGGCATCTATTCTATAGAAATAAAATCACCAACAAATATGGATACTTTAAAATTCCTTATTATAATTCAAAATCCATTGTTAAATATGGATATTCAATAAAATCCCAAAGAACGTTTATTGAAGCAGTATTTGTAACGGAAGCAAAAACAAAAAACAAATAAGAAACAATGTCAAGATATAACCAAGGAATCGTTGGACAAATTATGTACTATCCATAAAGTAGAATCAAAGCAACTATTACCAAACAAATGAGTTAGATCACCATTTAATGACCTGGAAAGATGTATTCCAATATTTTCCCCACTACATCACATGGCTATTTCTTCCTTCCTGGGTCCTGCCTCTCAGAAGAAAAGCATGCTGTGGCTTCCGCTTGGGTGACAGTACTGTCTTGCTGACTGCACTAGGATCACCTACTAGGACATTATTGTAATGCAGATTTCTGAGCCCATCCTGATAGCCAGAATTAGTAAGTCTGTAGTAAAGTCTAAGAATACTGTGACTTGTTTGGGAACCATGGCCTTAAAGAGAACCCAAGGTTAGCGCCCAGGGACCATTTGGCTTCTGTCAACTGCAGAATGTATCTGCATTTGGGTTTTGAAAGGGGCTGCTGGAGTTGCTCTAGATTAAGTACAATTTCAGAGGGAATTACTGATGTTACATTACTTAGATTTACTCAAGTCTAGAGTTAGAAAAGGGCTTGGATTCACCCAGTTGAAACCCATCAATGGTTTCCAAAGTGAGGTTGTGGACCTCCAAGTAAGAGAAGAAACCATGTAAACTCTTGTTTAACTCATCCTTTTAAGTATTCTGTTTTTCTAAAAATATAAAATGTGCCTTATATGCTAGTCAATTAATACATGAACAGAATTCAGAAATAAATATATGTCCTCAGAGAATGAACTCAAAAGACTTTTACTAATGCTGTTGTACAACCAAAAAATGTTAGAGACCATTTTTTTATAGATGAGAAACTACAGACTGAGAGATAAAGGGCAGAGGTAAGTAATAACTGTATCGCCCATCTAAAGTCCACCGTGGCCCAATATTCTACTTCTGCTGTGTAGTACGGCGAAACAAAAGTCAGCCACACAAATGAAAATAAACAGTAACTCTCTTCACTTACTGGCATGTGCAATCTTTAGTTCCTAGTCACCCATGCATTTGGGGGTCAGCTATTCAATATCAGAGATCCAGTTCTACTAGATCAATGGTTCCTTGCAAGTCCTGGCCACATCCTGAACTTGGTATCCCCCAGAGTTCCTAAGGCAGTGAGTATTCTGCACACAGCTGATGCTCAAATCAACATTTGCTAGTGAAAACAATGATTGGATATAACAGTTGGGCAGAAGAGCGTTTTCAATTTTTAGATCCTTTGTCATGCTCTTATGAAATAACAGTACTATGGACTAACATTTTGTTAATAGCCCAAAAGTTAAAAATTGTATTACAGGCTGCAAGTAATCACCCCTCTCTCAAGCTTAACAGATTCTCATTTCATGGTGGGGTCTCTCTCTGAATCTCTCTACACGCACGCACACACACACACACGCACACCAGAGTATGATGACACGTGCCTACCTCATGGTATAAAGTTCAAAACAAAGCTTTAAAATGATTTTATATAGTGACAGATCTTATGACTATTATTCATCACATATTACTTATCACATATTTTCCCCTTTCCTTTGACTTCTGAATCTATTCCACATTCTAAATTATTCATTATTCTGAAGACATAACTGTTGTAATAATTTTCTTTTTGATGTCTCAAGCAGTGGAAAGTAGTCCACCATGGAACTCTGTCAAAACATGACTTGCTATTAGTGGTGTGCGTCAAACGGGCCCAACCCTGGGCCCTGATCCGTTAACCCCCATAGAAGGGTTTAACTGTAATTAGCTACCAGGTGTTACTCAGCTGTGGCCCCAGCACTTAAGTGGTTAATGGATGTCCAGTGTACAGTAATTTTAAAATTCCAGTTTACATGATTTCAAGACAAAAGGGTATTTATTGTATTAGCAATCAGAGCTAGTAAGGTTGCTGCCCCGAAGCACTATTTTTCTAAGGAATTCTAAAACTTCATATAGTGCTCTTTTACCTATTTTGCAGTTATATCATATCCCTTTCAGTTGACAAAATGTGGAAAATGTGTCATAAAGTTCAAATTACTTCCTATTGTCTATTCATAAATAGGATAACAATAAGACATACAACTGCTTTCCCCAAAGGTTGTTAAGTGTTCAAATCTAGAATGTCCTTTTCATAAAATGCTGATAATTTCTCAAGCCCGGAGATGAGTATGTGGAGTTTTCTCTGGCTCCTCTGTGGTGTGTGCTTGAAAACATAAATAATTAAAAGTAACTCTGAGAGACTAAGACAAGAAAGCAAAGAGGTTTACAAGAAAGAAGCAGAGAAAGGAAAGAAAAAAAGAAAGAGAGGGACAGAGGGAGGGAAAGAGAGATAGAAGGAAGGATGGATGAGGGAGGGAGGAAGGAGGGATGAAGGGAGGGAAAGCCCTTTTCACCAGGTCTTGGGAAAAGCCTGGGCCCTTGAGTGCACACTCTGGGTAGCTAGTCAGAGCATGTCTTGGTTTCCATCCTTAGAGGTGAATCAGCACTTAGAATTGTACTTGGTAAAAATACCAACTAAATATCGATTGAAAGGACGGACTAAAGCAATAAATAAGAAGCCCAAATTCTGAGTTCGTGGGCAGCTAAAGCCTGGATTGAGACCAGAACAGTACAACCAGGAAGATGGTTTGTCTCCCTCCTCCTTTGCCCTTCACCTCCCTTATCTACTACCCGGTACCCTCCTCCCACGAACACTCACACACGTCCCACGCCCTTTGGGACATTCTTTTTTATCTTTGTCTTATGGGGAGGGGTTGGAGAAGAAGAGCAGCGTTTATGATACCATCCAGGCACAACAAAGGAAAATCAAACCCTCTTGGACCCAGAAAAGCCAATCCGTATCACCCTGACACGATTCCAATGGAATCTTCTGTGATGTAATTGAACAAAGAAAATGTTCTCAGTAGAAGTAGGATTTAGGGCTAAATCAGCGAGGCGTCCCAGGGCTGTCAGGTTAACTTAGTATCAGGAAAATTACTGGAGGGAAATAAAGAACTGAGAGCCTTCCCTTTGCTTTTCTTTTTGTGGGCTTGCTTTTGTTCCCCCTTCATCTTGGCAGCTTTACGTTATTCCTATGCTCCTACATGCACGTTATCTGAATGTTCACCCTGGCTGCAATAAGTCAAAAACAATTTTTAAAAGGTGGAGAAATAGCCCCCAATTGTGATTTCAAACTAGAGCACTTGGACCTGCTTCCGTTGTTTACTTTCCTCATCCATGGAAAAAAGAAATGCACTTTGAACACAAGGTGGACGTAAATGGGAAGGGGGGTTCTTTAATAACTTTTTAATCAACATATCACGGGAAAACTTAGGATGACATTTAGTAAATATATGACCTGCACTAAGTGTTTCTGTAAAACTTCTGTAGTAAATAACTTATATCAGGCGCAGAGGGAAAATATCCAAAATAACAAAAGGTATGATGACCTTTGAACTACTTCGCTTTACCTGTCATTTTCTATCCATCCAAACACTGTCTCAAGGCTCTCTGCTAAGAATATAGAACCTTCTGAAAAATGGGATGTACGTCTGTGTGTAGACAGGTGTTGCTGGGTTCTGTAGCAGATGTCCACACACACTCTCAGGCCTGTTCCATTTGATCAAGTCCATCAATACGAATAACCCCTTGAATGAGGTGCATATGGGAATTAGGAGGAGGTGACATTACTGTTAACACCTATGTAGAAACTGAGAAGCTAAATAGCCACCCCCTTCCCCAAGAGCTGCACTAGAGGATGGACATGGACTAAGGGAATTCTATAAAATGGAAGTCCCCCCATGTGGGTCATTGACACAATCCCTGCTGGAACAACTCACAGAAGCATCTCTAGGATAAAGCACTTTGTCCAGGGATGGGCAACACTCAAACCACTGAGCTTCGAAATACAATATCAATCAGAAAAAAAAAAAAAAGATGAGAACGCTATGCTTATGTTACTACTTCTCAGGTTTGCCCTAAAGATTAATATTTAGTAATAGCCCTAATTTTTGTTGCTATCTTTCTCACCTTTAAAGTTGTTATAAGTTGTAGGAATGTACCTTTTTCCTTGATTAAAAGTATTTCCTTTTTTACTGGAAACATGGTGATTCATAAGTATTTTAATTTTCTTTAATTGATCCTTATGGAAAAGAAAAAAAAGCCTTCTCAGCTCTACACTAAGTTCCCAGAACTTCCTTTTGTGAGCCTTCCCTCAGATCAGGTCCTCTTAACTGTGTCGCCTCTTTCAAAGCCAGCCGCTGTATGGCGCAGGCTGTCCGGATCCTTTAATTATTTCTTCTCCCTCAGACTGGGAGGGCTGAAGCTAATTAGTCAGGTTTTTTCTCTCCATGATCAAGCCAAGATGCGCTCGGAAGACTTTTCCCAGAAGCTTTGTTTTTCTGCAGTCAGCTTTTTGTTGTCATAAGGAAGATCTATTGCTTTAATACTCACGCGAGTAAATGTCTGTATTTGGAATGGACGTCAGGCAGGTGACACCACACACCTGGCATGTCTGAAACCTTCTCAGACATGACAGTAATGAACAGATAAGTGGCTAGAAGCCGGCAGGAGGAGAAGATGCATTTCCAGCAAGCTGCAGTTATGCAGGTTCACAGGGACATGTACTAGAGGTACGCAGAGCAATGACTGTACTTTGCAAAGATGACAGTTTTTAATGATGCCGTTATTTAGTACACTGTGTGTTTTTCAGTGACAGAAGAACCCTTACCTTCCAAGTGACCTCTCATTCTCTCTCGCTGTCTCTCAATATTTTGCAAATTAGAAAACCCTTTTCAAAACTAAACAGTACCTGGCACAGAGTAGTTGGGTATTCAATAAAGATTTATTAAAATACGTGTCTGGTGACACAGCATAGTGCAGTAGGATATAGATGTAGATGAAGATAGATATAAAAATATGTGCATAGGTATTATTTCATATGTTTTAAAAGCATAAACATGTTAACATTAACTAAGTATCACCCTCTGAGAACAAGCTTTTCCAGTGAAAAGTTTCCAGTTTTCTAAGCATCAGATCCTTCCAACCCTGGGATAATATGATTTTATGATTCTAAGTACTACATAACCTATGTTTCAGTTGCCCAGACATTTTCCCTTTGCTCTCTTCTGTTGAGAGAATTGCCCGGAGTCTCCAAACATAGCCCCTCAATATAGAAAAATTTCAATATATCCATTTGAATTTTACTTTTGCCATTTAAAGGTACATCATCAACTGAATAGATTATGAAAAAGTTACCTTTAATACAAAATATTGCAACAAAGTTTTCTGCCTTGTTATTTTAAATAATCATGTAAAAACAGAAAGGTTTTAATATAGAGGAAGGTTTTGTTATTTTAATTTTTAAGTAGGTGTCACATTGAACTTTCAGTAAAAAATATATATCCAAAGAATGACAAATGAGGAAGGTTTAAAAATATTATGTCAACCTTAACAATACATAATAAAAATGCATCAGACCGCCAAATCTTTCACCATAATAAATAGCTGTAACATGGATGACATCAGCTTTAAAAATTTTTCACTCACCTTGTAAAATAAATCTTTGTTCATTTTGGGCTTGTGGCTATATTCAATGATGAATTATGTACAGCTTTTAATTAAAGACTCAAATTTTCTTACCATTTTATTTTCCTTAAGAGAGTACTCTTTCTGAGTAACTTCTTTAGCAGAAGTTTAAAAATTCAATAACAACTAGAATATTACATCCTAATTTCTTAATACTGTGGTGTCTGCTCTGAAAATTCCAAATATTTGAAACTATTAGTAACCTAACACTTATGACAACTGCAAACCCACTGTCCTATGTATAGATGTGAAGCTTTTGGAGGTACTGATGTAGAAGCAAATAGTCTTATTAGAAATACTTGTCAGTTACTCACCAGACAACAATCGGAGAAGTGAATCTATGGTTTGAAGACCCAAAGGAGTAATAGCATTTTAGCAGTGACCTTGAACTGATTAAGAAAGTATTGTTTATCTTCACAAATCAATCGAAGTCCTGCCCTATGCTCCCCTCCGAAGTTTTGTTGTTGTTTGTTTGTTTGACTCTATTTCAGAAGGCTATAGCAACTAAGAGCCCTTAGATCATATAACATACAAATTTTCATCAAAGGAAAAACAGAGAGCAAGACTCCCCAACACGTGCGTGCACGGGGGCGTGTGTGTGTGTGTGTGTGTGTGTGTGTAACTTCTGAATTCACTGTCTTGAGATCTTTAGAATCTCAGGGTGGAAAAAAGGAGAGAAGATGCTTTTTAAAAATCCTTGAGGGCTTCCCTGGTGGCGCAGTGGTTGAGAGTCCGCCTGCCGATGCAGGGGACACGGGTTCATGCCCCGGTCCAGGAAGATTCCACATGCCGCGGAGCGGCTGGGCCCGTGAGCCATGGCTGCTGAGCCTGTGCGTCTGGAGCCTGTGCTCCGCAACGGGAGAGGCCACAACAGTGAGAGGCCCGCGTACCGCAAAAAAAAAAAAAAAAAAAAAAAAAAAATCCTTAATAGTTAAGCTTCTGGATGTTGTGGTAGGAGAGTGCTGGTAGTAAAATGTGGATGGGGGCAAGAAAAGATGGAGAGAATGTGGGACCATTGATGGGGGAGGTGGTCCTCTCTTCCCACTCTCTTGGTGAGCAAACCCCAGCTAACTGGAGAGAGAAACTCAAGTGGCAACAACCAGTTAGTAACAACAGTGACAGCAGAGAGCACCTCACTGTCTCACAACCCCAGGGGGGCGCCATTCACATCCCATGGAGCTGTGCCCAGGGGGTACCATTCACATGCATTCCAAGTGAATGGTGCCTCCAGAGCAACTGCTGAGCCACTGCTGTGGTTTCTCTGATCCTGGCATCATTTCACAAAATGCTCAGAATCCTGGGTGAGAGATCCTTTAGCATCCCCAAGTTAAGTCTGGTGCACAGAGACTGCCGGAGGTAACTGCCCCAGGACTGGGATTGCCAAAGCTGTGCATCTGACCGCTTCCCTGCCTGTGGGCTGACAGCAGCGCGGACTGTTTCTAGTAATCTGGTGCCTCCAAGGCTCTGCACAGTCCTGCCTTCCTCTACCTCCTACAGGCTGTTTCATACATGTTTTTAAAATTATCCTGGTTAACTTTTTATCATCCTGGGGCAAATGGAACAAACATGAATTACTATGGTAATATGGTGTTTGGTAATTATGATATAGATAATACCACTGTAAGAAATGGAAACAATAAACCTTTATACAGATTAGCACAGACAATGGCATATTTAGAAAGCTTCCATTGTTTGGCCCTACCTGGCAACAACGGACACTAGGTCATGTCCACCACAGTCCTTGCCAACTGGAAGGTGGTCCTTCAGAGAAATGACCCTTACTTGCAGCCGTCTCCACTGAGAGCACAGCATCAGCCAGCCCCGCCACTGAGGCGTCTTCAGGGGCATATTCCAGACCCTTCTCTCAGCCCACCCTTCCTGAGTTTCTCCCCAGCTCCTTGCCCCTCCATGAGCTCTTAGGAAAGTCCCTCCTTCTAGAGAATGGGGGAGGGGAACAGGGCAATGAGGTCCAAAAAACAGTCTGTTTTCATTCCTCCTCCACCCTGCTACGAAAACAGTGGGGTTCTTCCTACATTACAGGTCACTGAAAAACAGTGTGTGGGCACAGAGGACAGGAGCATTAACTGCCCCAAAGTGTCGAGAAACTTCTCGAGAAGGTCTTTCGTCCAAAAAAGAGAGGTGAGAGATTCCCAGGCTGAGAAGTAGCAGGAGCCTCTACCATTCTTTCCATGCTTCTCATTAAGTCAAAAACCACTGGACACAGTGTTTATGGGAAGCATACACACACACACACACACACACACACACACGCACGCACGCACCTACAAGCTCCTTCTTGGACACAGATTCAGGTGAAATGAGAATTTACAGGTGAAATGCATGATGTCTGTGATTTGCTTTCCAATACCCCAGGAAACAAAACTGTACATGCACGGCGTGGAAACAGATGAAACAGAATGGCAAAGCATTGGTAATTACTGAAGATAACTATTATGGGTTGAGTTTCATCCCCTCAAAATTCCTGTTGGGGTTCTAAAACTCCAGCACCTCAGAACTTACTTGGAAATGGGGTTGTTGCAGATGCAATTAGTTAAGCTGGATGAGGTCATTAGGGTGGGCCCTAATGCAATATGACCGTGTCCTTGTAAAAAGGGGAAATCTGGACACAGAGACACGATAGAGGGAAGATGATATGAAGACACAGGGAGAAGTCTGTCCACGAGCCAAAGAACAAATGAGACCGTGAGAAGTTAGGAGACAGCCCAGGAACAGATCCTTCCTTCCCTCGCGCCTTCAGAGGGAGCATGGCCCTGGGACACCTAGATCTCAGACTTCTAGCCTCCAGAACTGTCAGGCACTAAATTTCTGTTGTTTTAAGCCACTCAGTTTTTGGTACTTTGTTTTGGCAGCCTGGGAAACGAGCACACTAAGTCCTAGGTCCACGGAGGGTTCATTATTCAATACTTTCCATTTTTGTATATGTTTGAAATTTTCCATAATACAAAGGTTGAAAAAAAGAAGGCTTGTACATAGTCTCAAAAATACTAATAATTCAGCCGTACTCTGCTACAGCACTCCCTGAGGAAACCACGCAAGTGCCAAAGTAGCTCAGATATCCAAAAATACAGCTGGTCCCCTCTTCAATCCATGAGGCTAATTTCACATCTGTAACCCCTTTTTAAGGAATCGCTGGTAAATCTCCCACACAAGGCGCCAGAGAGCTCTGCCTTGCCTCTTGGCTCTTTTGGGCTCCAAACAGTGCACCCTCCTCTGAAGCATAACTGCAGGCCGTCTTGCAGTGCCTTTGAAACCGCACATGAGGCAAGGCAGGGGAAGGCATCTTGCAGCACAGATCCACAGTGAAAGCTTTTGTGGATTAGCTTTCTGCCAATTGTGCACAGGCTACCAGATACACTATATTAACGACATTTAACAATCAGTGGGCAGGTTAAGAAAAAGTACACCAGGAAGTGCATTAAATAACCTCATAATCACATTTAAAGGCCAAGTGAACCAGGGCCACTACTAGTACTAAAATACATGATAACAAAAGCAGTCAGCATTTTCCATACCATATGCTTGTAAATGTTATTCTGCAGGGAACCAATTAAAATTATGGAATACTTAGAACACAGACATATGGAACAAAACAGGGTAACTTATCTTGTCACCATGGTGCTTGCTCAGGACATCTATTAAGGAGATGTAATCCTGAATTATTAGTACCAATAAATGCTATCTTAATTATGACTAACAAAAGGCAACACCAGCACGTAAAGCTTCTGATTTGGTTGCGGCATCATTTAGAGTTTTAAATGGAAGGAGAGCCTGCTGCCTCCAGAGTCACATGAAGTACCGATTGCATTAAACATCAAAAATATAATCACTGCAGCAAATTGTTAGTCAGGCTGGGTCTCAGTTGTCTCACCTGTTACACTGGGAAAATAACAATAATAACATTCTTCAAAATTCACAGGATTCCTAGGAAAACCATTTAAAAAGTGGAGGTGAAAGAACATTGGGAAGTATAATGCTTTGAACCAGTGTCGAGTATTTTTTTATTGTTACTGATGGAGAGAAGACACGCATATGACACAAAATAAGCAACTATCAAGATTGACCGTGATAGCCATTACATTAAAAATCTAGAGAGCTTTATTAAGTTTTCCTGACATTAAAAAGGATTGAAATGAACTCGATTTTTAAAAAGTGAGTTACATTCCTAGGTCAGTCTAATAGGTAAAAGACAGTGGACATTTTCCATCCTGTCGCTGGAGCTTCATTTGGCATTACTGCTTAATTTAGAATTAACGTTTAAAGGTACCAGACATATAAATTCTAGTAAGATGGTTCAAACATCATAGGAATAATGCTAGAACTGCAGACTCAAGCAATATACCTCAGATACAGTGTATGCAAGAAATATAAAAGGAGAGATGAAGGAAAAGAGTAAAAAGAGCTTATAGCTGAAGGAGCGTATTAACTATCACAAGACGACATCAGAAAGAGGGGTTGGGGGGAGTACTGTAGTGCCTGGGGGGACTGTATTAATTAATAATAAATTAACACCAAAATGTCTGTAACCAGTTTCGAAACACTAATTCCACATGCATACAATCTCTTTTCATCATCTGGGTAAGCCCCAAACCTAGCAACATGCTGTGCACATAGTGAAGAGGTGCTCAACAAATGTTTATAAATAAATGAATGAGGAACGTGGGCATAGGGGCTCCCCCAACACTTAAGCCGTCTCACTGCTAACCATCCTTCTTCCTTACCTACATCCCTTTGACAAATATCTCAACCGGGAGAACATTAAAATCACAGGGTGGCACAAGAGGCGTGAAGAAGATTTAAAAACGCACAGCCTTGGCCCATCTGCTATCTTCCCATCAGGTAGATCTGAAGTGGGGCCCAGGTGCCTGTGTTCTCAGCAAGCTCCCCAAGTGAAAATGACGCACATTGAAATATAAGAACCATAGCTCTATGACATATTAATTCTAGAAATTCCTGTTTTCCATGAGGTAGAAGGAATCACTTCCGTAAGTCTGCTTGCAAAACCTGTTTCAAGAGAAATGATTCACCTAGACACAGAGGGGTAGTCTTGGGCTTTAGAAAAAAAAACTATTTAAATGGTTAAATGGAAATAAAAATATACAGTTAATACTCAGAACTCAAAACCTCTTTGCATTTGACAGAGGTGAAGTACAGAGAACTGTCCAAGATCCTTCTATAAATGCAAGGAATAGCTTGTTCTGCTGAGGAATATGAGCACCCCATGTCCCTGACCCACACTGCCAGAGAGACTGGGGACAGGGTTTCCTCCTGGATACATCACTGCCCGTCTCTGGGGCCAGTTTCCCTTGGACTTGTCAGGCCATTTCCACAGAAGGCAATGGGTGATGCTGATTCCACGGACACACCTACATGAACAACTGCCTTTTTTAACATTTAAATTTAATTTTTATTTTACACTGGTATACAGTTGATTTACAATGTTGTGTTAGTTTCAGGTGTAAGCAAAGTGGTTCAGTTATACATATACATATATCCATTCTTTTTCAGATTCTTCTCCCATGTGGGTTATTACAGAATATTGAGTAGAGTTCCCTGTGCTATATAGTAGGGCCTTGATTATCTATTGTATATGTAGTAGTGTGTAACTTAGAAAACAAACTTTTCCGAAGGGAAAAGGTGGGAGGGAGGGATAAATTAGGAGTTTGGGATTAACAACTGCCTTTTAAAGTTTCACTCCCCTTCCTTCGCTCTACCTCCCCTTTCTGTACTACGCAGGCCCCCTCCACCCCCGCTCACGCACAGACATACCTATTACACTTGGCAGTGGTGGGTGGTGGTGAGGCGGGGAAACCATCCCACCATTTTGAGTGAAACTGACAAATAGATCCTCAGGGCCTGCCAATCATTCTAGTGCTTCTGTTTCTAATACTGCTGCTACCCAAACATGCCACTTTACACACTAGTTTACAAATAACCATTGGATCTTGGAAGTGACTTATACCCATGAGGAAGTTTTATATATGATTACCCCAATGCCTGCCATCTCCAGAATTGTGGTGACTGCAGAGAAATGCTAGTCAAAGTACATTACATGAAATATTGTTAGGCATGAATTTAATACAGGTTGACACGTTTGAAAGAAAGTTGTCTCCTCAGGACACCATAGGAGACACCATGCTTTCAGGTAAAGCAGCAGGAGACACAGGGTACTGATTCTAACTCTACTACCAACTAGCTGTGAGGCCTCGTTCCAGCACTCCTGTCTTCTCAGCATCAGATTCTTCATCTCTAAAATAAGGAAGTTGCACCACATGATCATTAAGATTCCTTTCAGCTTTAATGCTCTAGAACAAGTCCACAAAAGAAGATAGGTGTGTAAGAGGGATCCCAGGGGGACTTGCATTTTAAAAGACAACCTATGTATTTTTCATTTTTTAAAAAATCAAAGGGATGGCTTCCTAATGGTGGAATTCTGGGTACAGCTGCGCTCAAGACTTTAAGGTGACCTTTTAGGAATCCCTCCAATCACCCACTCAAAAGACATCTCCCTTGGCTGTTGACTTTCTCCTGAGTTTGTATGATTAATGTTTTAAAAAGAGTGAGACAGTAGGGTACAGTAACCAAGTATGGTCAAATGAATAAACTACTATTTGAGGAAGGAAATTTTTCTCTGGGTTATAAATAATGCACAATTAAAGGCTTTTACAGGGACAGGCAACTGCTACCTCTTATAATGTCACTTCTAACCATTGGGACTTGGAAAGAATATCTGTCTAGCGGGTACACTTGCTCAAGACAGAAAATAAAACCCACTTAAGTACAGTGTAAAGATATAACGTGACCCTTAGTGAGATCCGGACCCAGCAGGAAGTGGCGGTTTAGCAGCGGTATTGTTATTGACAGATTCTGGGGCTGATCAAGCTGTTTAGCAAAGCAGAGTTAGGGATCAATAGCCACATCAGCAAGATGCCACAGATCCTGCTGATTTCTCAGAAATTGTGCTCCACAAAAGAAAGGTCAGCACTGTGGTCAATAAGATGATGCCTGAGGCCACTGGAGATGCGAGGCATTGATGACTCCCGGCGCAAGAATGCAGACTGACCTCGAGGACAGTGCAGTTAGCGAACCAAATTTTCTCTTTAAATTCTACCGAAGAGGAGAAGGGAAAGGTAAGGGCAGTGGAGCAGCCTTTACTCTTAAAGCACATGGGTGTGTAAGATTTGAGGAAAGGAGCAAGAAGGTCTCGAGCAAGAAAGTAAATCACAATGTTCTTATGAAGAAGCAATTGCCCCCTTGGCTTGGTTTTTCTCATCCACAGTCAAGTCAGGCTTCTAGCTGCATAATAAAAAGTTACTTACAGAGGACCAGAAATGACCCAGCATCTAGAGTTATCGAATCCCTAGAGCAACACTCTGTTGACCAGTTTCTGAGGTACAGGGCAGATCACCCACGTTAGAAAAGCCAGAAGATGCAGAGTAAGCCTTTCTTATGAGGAATAAGATCATTAAATAGGCTGCAGGGATTTTCTTCCTTTATGATCTGTAAAAGCTGAAGCAGACAAAGTATTCATTCCTCTGGACTTAATTGATTCTGTGACAGGCACCATGACGATTAGAGCATTTCTCAAACTCTCTTCTAAAATTATAAAAAGTCCAACTACTTGTTCTGATTAACCCACACCTACTCCCCCCACCCCAAAGCAATCTGAAGTACAAGGCATTACTCTTGTTTTCAAGCATATATTTCAAATATATGAATACACAGAGACTTGTCTTTCAGTCTTCTGTATCACGAAAATGTTTTACCAGCACATAAAATCAAGAATTATGAAATGAAACATTTTTATTTTCCATGTGGATGAACTAATGATAATATCTTACACTGAAATAGCTCCTCAGGGTATACTAGGCAAATCCCTAGCTTTTATCCCATTTGACCTTCACAATCATTCTGAAAAGTGAGTCAGGGGGGCTGTGTATTGGAAAGTATTCCCCAGGGAATGAGAGTTCCAGAGAATACTAGCAAAACATTTGGAAAACACTGAGTTTAAAAATGTTTAAACACATGTCTGTATCACAGGGCTTCTCAGATGCTTCATGTTAGTTCATTGCAAATCTTTGTGTGTGTGTGTGTGTTGCGTGGGTGTGTGTGTGTGTGTGTGTGTGAAAGAGAGAGAGAGAGAGAGAGAATATTTCACAAACTTATTTACCACAAAACACTTTTTCCATTGCACGTCTTATGGAATTCATGTTGGGATTGCCCCTGCATCACCATTTTGCTAAGACATGATAAATATCTACAGTTGCATTTTAGCTATGCTATATTCAACAACATTTGATAAATGTTTACCGATCCTCAACATGTCAGACACTATTCTAGGAGCTGTTAACAAAGCAGAAGAAAATCCCTGCTTTTATGTAGCTTATATTTTAATGGGGAAAAATTAAATTTTAAAAATTAATAATAAATAAAATATGAAATAGGGATAAATACTAAGAAGGAAAAAAGTAACAGGAAAGGTAACTATGTGTGTGTGTGTGTGTGTGTGTGTGTGTGTGTGTGTGTGGGCCTGTGTGCTGGGGGAGGGACAATGTTTACATAAGGTAGTCAAAGAAGGCTCCCTGAGGTGATAGCTAAGTAAGGCCCCAAAGGAGGTGAGGGAGGGAATTATCACATATCTGGAAAAGAAGTATTCTGAGCAAAGGGTACAGGAAAGGCCCATAGGTGGGACTGTATCAGAGAGAAAGATTCAAATTTGATTAAAACATGGCCCTGTTTTTCATTTCTACTCTAGCGATTACTCAGTCTTTTAAGAAAGAGGCCTAACATTTTTTAAAGCCATGCATGTTTTAAGTACACATAATTCACAAGTCTTGTACTTTACTGTGAGGAATCAGAGTCTTTCATTTGTGGTTTCTCAGACACTTTCCCTAGGGATTCCTGGGACACTTGCAGGAGGGTCTGTGAAGTCAAATCTATTTTCATGAAAATGAGAAGACATTACTGGCCATTTTCACTGATCAGACATGTGCACAGTGAAACAAAAGCAATGGTGGGTAAAACTGCCAGGGCTTTAGCAAGAATCAAAGCAGTGGCACTAAGGTAGACCAGTAGTCCCTGCATTCTTCACAGCCATGACCCTGCAGGACAAACACTGCTGGTTTTATTTACAAGTGTCCTTGACGAAACTGTTAAAGAACAGTTAGTTAATTAAATCTCAAACCTGGAGTAAACACATCTTTTAATACTCTGTGGTAAAAGAGGGCATATGCATAAAGTATTTCTGTTGCATTCTGAAGACCAATGGTTGTCCAGAAGGAAAAGGAGTTTTGCAGTTATTTAAGTTGTGAGCTGATTAGCTGCTTCTCACTAAATATTTTTGTTTGGGAAAATATAGTTATTTTTAATAAAATATGTTATTTTGTTAACATGTAATGGGTTTATGTTATTTTTAATGGATTAATAAATTAATATTAAATTTTTTCCATTTTAATTTCTGTTATGGTATTTATTGATAAATGTAACACACATAAATAGAAGCTTTTGTCATCCTCAATCATTTTTAAGAGCATAAAGGGTTCTGAGCCTAAAAAGTGTGAGAAACACTATACTAATAAAAGAGCAAAAATACCATGCATGGGCACATATATGAGTAAATACATATGCTTATGTATATATTTGGGATTTTTTAATTGAGGTGAAATTCACATAACATAACACATTAACCATTTTAAAGTGAACAATTCAGTGACATTTAGTACATTCAGAATGTTGGGCAACCATCACTCTATTGAGTTCCAAAACGTTTTCATCACCCCATAAGGAAACCTTGTACATGTTAAGCAGTTTCTTCCCATTATCCACCTGTATCCCAGCCCCTGGCAACCACCAATCTGCAATCTGTACCTAGGGATTTACCTATTCTGGACATTTCATATAAATGGAGTCAAACAATATGTGACCATTTGTGACTGTCTTTCACTTCACATAATGTTTTCAAGGTTCATCCACATTGTAACATGGATTGTGGGTGCTACATTCCATATGTATTTGTTTTTAATTAATTATTCATCTTCACATATTCTTTGAAGGGTATATATATGATCTCTGATTAGAAAATCCCTAATTCAATATGAATACACAAGAATGTGTATTGTCTCAATATTTGTCAGAGCACATTACAGACTTCAACTGTGCACAGTTACTTCTGCTTATGGTGTGTGTCTACAGAACAATCATGAGGCAACTACTCCAAATAGTGAGGGGAACATCAATCGATGTATGATAAATATAATCACCATTCTCATCCAAGCATATAAAGTGCCTAATTGTGAATGGGGGAAAATATTATTCATTTTGTAACATTTTCTCATAAAATGTGTCTGCACATGCAGGTAATTTTTTGTTGTTGTTGTTTAGGGCTGCTGACTTAGAGGGAATGAGCAGTTTACTAGAATGGGGAGAAAAATGAATTTGAAACAGGAGGCCTGGGTTGGAGCCCAGCTCCCTGTTTATTAGATATGATACTTTCAGCAACTTACTTCCTCTTTCAGGCCTCAATTTTCCCGCTTTGAATGAGGAGGTTGTCTCTCCTAGCTTTTGCACACGTGTCTCCGTCTATCAGGAATCATTCACGTACCATCTTCAAGATTTTTGCCCACATGTACATCACCTCTATTATTTGCTTACATTTTAAATGACTCACTTTATTATAAAAGCAAATTTATTTGAAAAGAAAACCGTATTATTACTAATAAATATGGTAAACTAGTGTCACTTGCAAACAGAAAAAAATATAATGAATCACCTCCAGTCATCCAAGGATCCCCATTATATCATCTTTTTTCCTACAAAACATCCCACCTTTTGGATAATACTGCTCATGCAGCCATGATCAACCCTCTTTGTGAATCGATAAGCTGTGGCCTTGCTTACTTTTTGAAGCTAAGATTCATTACTTATTCTCTCTCCCTTGGAAAGGCTGATGGAAGTATTTATGGTTTTGGGTACCACAGTAACCGAGCAGTGCTTGGCAGAGCTTTGAGATAACAGGATGTAAGTGACATCCTTAGCTTGGGGCCTGTTTTGAACATGAGAACCCATGTGAATTCAGAAAAACCCCAAATTCCCCAAATAGTTACAGTATGGCTCTTGAGTGTGCCAAAGAATTGGACCACATTTCAGTTTCATTGCCTCTTGGACTCTACCTATAATGAAAGGGACTCAAGATGCTAGGAAGCACTTGGCACCTGACTCCCCTTTTCTTGGGCACAGAAGTTACTCCAGGGAAATACATGATCTTCTGTACTATTTATAGTACAAAGGCTGTTGCAAACTGATTGCAAAAATGGTCCCTCCCTTCATCCATGCACATACAGCTTCTTCCATCAAGAGGAGAGGTGAGTCTATCTCTCCACCCCTTAAATCTGGACTGGCCTTGTGACTTGCTTTAGCCAATAGATAAAAGAGCTCTTAGAGTCAGTAAGAAAGTTAGAAGAGATAGTGTATGCAATCTACTTAGCACAGTGTCGGGCACATAAGTCCTGGTTAAGTGGTAGCAATTATCATTGAGAGTATGTATGGTATAAACAGCATGCACCAGGGACTTTGATCTTCATATGTTTCCCTCGCCCTTCTCCTCTCCTCTCCCCCCTCATCTTCTGGCTGGGCCCAGATGCTATCAATCGATGGGTGGCATGACCAGCTAAAGAGTTTGCACAAAGCACACACGGGTTACAGTTTCCAAGAAAGTGGGAATTAACCAATCCACCCTTGGGTTCACCACAACCGCAGATCCACCCTGGAGTTAAGGACACTTATGACATAATCTAGTTGGAGCTGGTTTAATTGAAAATATCTTCCTTGGGTAATTTTGAACCCACACTGAAGAACTAGGAAAACAGACACAATTTGTTGAGTGTCACTGGCTAAGCACTTCACGTGCACAATCTCATTGAATCTTCACAGCAACTCTCTGAACGCCCTGAGACAGACTCTAAATTGTCCCCATTTTACTGATGAGAAAACTGAGGCTTGGAGATATGAATAATTTGCCCAATTATGTAGAAGGTGCTGGGAAAAAAATTAAATAAGAACTGATTCTTGTTCCTCAATCTTTCAATACTAAAGATCCCTTTAATTTTCTCTTTCCTTTGTGGAATGAGAGTTTTAATTTACCATGTAACAGTATTATTATTGGGTTGGTCAAAAAGTTCATTTGGATTTTTCCACAGGATGCTATAATATTTAAATCAACCTCTGTCTTGGAAGATGTCAAAGTGCTAGAGCTCCTGGTTTGGAACTGTTGAACTAGCCCTAACTCCTCATTTGCAACTGAAGAAACAGAAGCTCAGAACTAGGATCGGGGATTTGCCAAGGCCACCCTGCTCCCATGTAGAAGGAAATCACTAAAATCTAGGTCTTGTTATTCCCTGTAGCCATTTCATTTTCCATGACAAAATTCTCTGGAACATGCTCTAGTCACAGGAACAATTTGTAACCAAGTCACCAGTAGGAGGTGGCAGAATTAAGGCAACAATCATCGAAGAGGCTTATCACGTATTTAAAATCTTCATGGCAGCTGCTCTGTATGTGCCACACCTTTTGGCTAAGTGATTATTAACCGCAAGAGAAGGTTCTGATACCATGTAGAGTAAAGGCGAAAAAATTAAGAACTTTTTAAAGATAGGTGACAACCAAAGCAGATTACAAAATACATGAAAGATGATTCGCATGTCACTGGAGTAAAGGATTTCCATAAAGGGATGTAATGATGTACTGGGAAGAACGCGGAACTGTGTCATCATTCTTTTTAATTTGGGGCTTGCTTTACAAGATGGCATCATGTCTTCCATTTTGGTGTCATATAGGCTGCAACAGTGGGAGAAAGCTTCATGCGATAAATGGGACAGAAGCAGGACCTTAAAATACAAGGTAAATTTGAGACTTATGTGAGGTCTTGCCCAGGGAAAATTAGGGCTGAAGATCTCCCACTCTATTCCCAGGGACTGCTAATCCTGGTTCCCTGGGGTCTCCCAGGACAGTGGAAGAGAAAGAGGGGAGGGGAAGGGAAATAACCATCGATGTTTATTGAGCACCTCTTATTACGTGGCAGGCAGTAGACTAGGATTTGGAAGACATGAATGGATTGAATCTTTACAGCGGCAACCTCAGTTAAAATGCTGCCTGTACCAAGAAGTAGCAAAGCATGGGGGTGTGAATGCAGCCGTGGAAGCTAGACTGCTTGGGCTCAAAACCTGGCTCTATCCCTTCCTACCTGCATGAATTCAATCAAGTTATTCACCTCTGTCTACCTCAGTTTCCCCAAGTACAAAATGGATAAAACTGTACCTACAAAATAGGGTTATTGTAAAAGTGAAATTATTTCGTAAATATTTAAAGAATATATACAGGGCTTCCCTGGTGGCGCAGTGGTTGAGAGTCCGCCTGCCGATGCAGGGGACATGGGTTCGAGCCCTGGTCTGGGAAGATCCCACATGCCGCGGAGCGGTTAGGTCCGTGAGCCATGGCCACTGAGTCTGTGCTTCCGGAGCCTGTGCTCCGCAACGGGAGAGGCCACAACAGTGAGAGGCCCACGTACCACAAAAAAAAAAAAAAAAAAAAAAAGAATATATACAATGCTCTTGTACATGGTCCTGGCTGGATCAATATTAAATAATATTACATTATGAGTAAACCAAGGCCCAAAGGGGTTAAGAAATGTACCCAAGTTCACACAGCGGAGAAGTCGCTGAACTTGACATTCTGATTCCATGACCCTTGGTCCTTTCCTTTCACCTTGGGGCTGCTCGGGCTGAGTTGATGGGATATGAGACCAAAACAGCCATCCAGGCCAGAAGCTGCATTACGTTCCCTAGTCAGCGCCCCGCACAGCACTAACCTGCATATCTCCACCCATTTCCCCCAAAACCAGTCCAAGCCACTGACTTCAGACAGAAGTGCTGTGTCTCTCCTCCTGCTCTTGTCTGGAGTTTCCCAACAAACCACGCAGCTGTCCCCACTTACACAAGTCCCAAATGCACATGGTCGCCAAATGAAACAAGGACTTTCTGCACAAATTTTAAAGAATTTTCACTCCCTACAATGACTGAAGGGCATGAACGCTCAACCTAGAGACAAATTTCTCTAAGAGAAATTACTGCTAATCTTATCAAGAGGCCAAGAATTTAAGCCCTTACTTTCTGTGTTAATTTTGATTTTGTTTATTTATAAGTAAATCTTAAACTTGGAAACATAAGTCTGATTGTCTATCAGTTCTAAAATTGGTGGTTTTGGAAACTCTAATATGTTTTTCAGAGGGTCAAATATCCAACTGGTAGAAATCATCATCGTCGTCATCATCATCAAAGCAAACACTCAAACATTTTTACGTATCAAACGCAATTCTAAGAGTTTTACATCTCCTATCTAAGACAATCTGTAAGCCCCCCTACAAGGGGGATCTATTATTATTCCCAATTTATATATGAAGAAGCTGAGGCACAGAGAATTTAAAGGATTTTCCCAGGCAGTCTTGTTCCATAAAGGCTTCCGTGTGATCTAAAGTTGTTAACCCAGCTTCCTCAAATCTTTAACTTGGGACACAGATGCAGCCTAAAGTCATCCCAAATGTGGCCATGGAATAACCCCCACCCAAGCCTCATCTGAAAGCATAAGAGATGACTAAATAGCGAGAGGAGGTTTCCACTGAATAATAATATTAAACACTGCCAGGGAATTCCCTGGCGGTCCAGTGGTTAGGACTCCACGCTTCCATTGCAGAGGGCACGGGTTCAATCCTTGTTCGGGGAACTAAAATCCCTCAAGCCATGTGGCTTGGCCAAAAAACAAACGACAACAACAAGAACAAAAACACTGCCAAAGGATCTCAGGTTTCTTAACCAAAGTATTTATTTGGTGAATATCTACCCACTGATACGACCATTACTAAAATGGAAGTGTGGTTCTAGCCAGTGTCCACCTGACAGGATGAATCCTAGCTTCAGAGCACATAGTACACTACAATATTATTTCTACTTATTCATTTTCCTTCCTATAGAAGGATAATAATATGTCCCTGTGCAGTGTTATGTAACCGCAGTGCCCGCCTATCAGAAGAGTGTACTTCCTGTTCCACTACCAATGGGCTTGGCCATTGCTGAACCCTACCAGCTCCCTTACTTTTCTTCTGCCCCAAGAGCAGCCTATCCCAAGACATTGTTGCTCCTTTAGAATGAAGAAGGCACTTGGAGTCACAGCTGACCCTCAGAAGCTTATAGCATGAGTGAGAAATACGCCTTAGCTGTTGAAGGACATTGAGGACTTTTGCCATCAGAACATAACCTGGTGAAAGCTGATTGATACAAAGCAGTATCTAAAATGATTCCTAAAAATTCGAAGATGTTTGCTGATCATCCCCAAACTACATGAGTTTCTGAAAGCCATTCTGGGCTCCCCACTGTGTTAAGAGAAACAGAATTCTGTGTTAAGAGAAAAGGAACTGGAAAGGGAAAACTGGGCTGCAGGAAATAGAGTGTGAACAAAGACCACATCAGAGAAGCAGAGTGACAAAGCAAAAGCCATCAACAAAAGGGCATAAATAATAAAGGAATACCATCCATAACAAAGCATCACATACAAACGTGCACCACTAACAATAGAGAAGGGGACAAGGAAACAGAAAGCAGGAGAGCATCCAGATGCCGAAGGACTGCCTGAAAGACGTGATCAAAGAACGACAAGAAAAGAGAGAGACAAAATGGTGGGAGGAACTGTGAATAGTTTTAAGAGGAAAAAAAAGGTTGGACCGCAACATTATGTTTGCTGCAGCAAGTCCCCTGCTAGAAGGAAAGTGCAGTGAGGTAGGCTCTCCTCTGGGGAAACATTCCATTTCAGTTGGGGACAGCCCCACCAGATTCTAACACACCCTTTCAGGGGGCCGTGAACGGTGCCTCCTGCCTCCCCGTGAATCAATGCCCTGGGCCCTCGTTACTGAAATTGGAGGTGGGGGGGCGGGGGGTGCTGCTGGCGGCATCAGCATCACCTGAGAGCTTGTGAGAAGGGCAGAATCCCAGGTCCCACCCCAAACTGCACTGAATTGAATCTGCATTGTAACAGGATCCCTGGATGACTCCCATGCACAGTTTAGTAACTGCTGCATTATGACCACTCGTCCTGAAGTAAGTGCATTATGCCCCTGATGTATATCAAAATGGAAATGTAAGTTATGACTCACGTAAAGCATACTAGAAATTTAGCTCTAACATTCATTAGTTGTGTGCCCTGAAGCAAGTCACTTGAGCTTCACCTGAGCTTCAGTTTCCCCCTCTGTATACTGAGCATAATGATACCTTTCTCAGAGGATTGCTGTGAAGGCCAAATGAAATAACATATGTTAGCTGTAGAGTAAATAGTGATAGATGTCAATTCCCTTGCTTGAAGGCCAAGAACAGGTTTTGCTGAGGAGTGAGTGGCAGGGATAAGAAGCAGGAGAAAGATATTTTGAAGAAATGAGGGCAAAGAGAAGGTCCAGCAAGGGATACTGTTCATGGCAAGACACTAGCTTAACTTGAACATTCCTAGCTGGCCCTCCTTGTTCTCTGCCCTCTGTCTTTGAAACAGCAGAAGTGTATTCAGAAAGGAGCTGGACGCTAGAAACCGTGGCACACAAGGGTTTACTCGCAGCATCTCCTGCCCCACAGTACACTAATTATTTAGCAGATGTGCATGATTTAACTACACAGCTAAGTCTCTGAGAGTCAGTGATTTTCCACTCGCGTCCCAACACTTATAAGAAGATATCACCCCAAGTATAGTTCCCTCGGCATATATTAAAGCTTCCCAACACAATATCTGCAAAGGAATTACCATACTGTATACAAATCATCCTGTTAGACAATAGATTCCTCTTCTAAAAAATCATATAAGGTTTTTAGGAAAACTGGTGTCCTATAAACCTGAAAATTTCATTAATGACAGAATTTCAAGCCCAGACTAACCTTGAGTTCTGTCTCTCTAAATTTCCTTTCAATTCTCTGTGGATGTTTCACTTTTTTCACCAGTATGAATTAATTAAACTCTTAAGAAAGATACAGGCAAACCAGGACCTCTATCCAGGGACTAATGTGTCTGATGCATCTTTATCTTTGCATGTATTAAATTTAGCAACCACGTGGCCTCTGTCATGCCATGGCATAAGAAATGTTGGTCTGGAGATATAGGTGTTTCTTAGTGCGAGACTTTGGAAAGAGAAGAATTCAGCTTAAACTACATTAAATTGCACTAAACTAAAATTACTCTCTATTGCATCAATATGGGGTGCATTTAGGTTTTTGGCCAGTTAATGAATATGATCCAAATGGAAAAATAGTGGTAAGGTGGGTGGAGACAGAGAGAGAGAGAATTTGACAGAATTACACCTCCTTTGTAGGAGGGAAGGAGCTCCTGTTACGGGCAATTAAATTCCCTTCCCCCCATTACATAGACCTCTCAGCTGAAGCTGACACAAGTGACATCCAGGCACCCGTAGTCCCATCACAGGTATGAAGGATGATGCCCACAGGCCCTCCAGAGACCTGCTTCTCAGGAGCCTCCTTCCCATCACAGGTGACATTTGGTCTCCAGAGCCTGTGGAGCTCAACATGTTTCCACCAATGATGCATCTATCAATCTCACATTTGCAAACTGTTTGTCAGAGGCCATCACACAAAACTGCAAGCTCAGTGGGCTTGCTTTCCTGCGTGTTTCCTGCAACACGGCTTCAGCAGGAATGTGTTTCATCATTGGATATTCTCCTCTTGGACAAGTGTTGTATATTTTTACTCAATCATTTTCTCATATGGAGATAAAGCCAAGCAACCAAACTCCAATTGAAACCATCAAACTATCTTTTGAAAGGGTAGACCAATTTTTGTTCCTACAGATAAGATTGGAAGCAAAGGCATGGGACTCAGAAAACACAGACTCTCTGCCCAGCTCTGCCACTTAGCAGCTGTGTGTCCTTGGGCAAGGCTGGATTTCACCTCTCTGGCCTTTTTCTTCTCCTCTGTGATGTAGATATAATAACTTGTGTCCTACCCCAAGGTTGATCAAATGAGATCACATAGGTGGAGGCAATTATGAAGTGCAATACTACTTGGCTTGAATTACCACGTCAAGTATAACAGCAACTAGCTTGACTGCTCCATAAGGCTCAATTTTTTTAAAAATAATTGAGAGAGGAAGTGAAAAGAAAAAGAGAAAAGTGGCAGATTCTGCTTCTTAGTCCCAAATAATATTTGTCACTGGTGTGGCACAGATTGTATCATGATTGTCTTAATTTAGTAGCAAGGCAGCTTCAGATTATTTGATCAAATTCACATTTTTTAAATTAGCATAGTACTGTACAGTCTCTCAGATTTGTCAGGAGCACAGACCTAGGTGTCAAGAGACCTGAAATTTTTGCTTGGCTCTGTCACAACGTTCTATGAGACAAGTTAACCTTTCTGAGCTGCTCTGAATCTTGAAATTTGGTGGATTTCATCCAGAAATCAATTTGGAAAGATTTACCAAGAAACTTGAGACTCTTTGTATCTTTTGCTCCAGTAATTACATATTTGAGAAGCTATTTTAAGGACCTAATCCTAAACAGGACAAAATGTTTTAGGTACAAAGATATTTGTTATAGTGTAATTAACAACAGCAAAAAAAGAGGGCCAATCAAAATGTTTAACCACAGTCCATCTTCTTTATAAAAATGCGTGCTATTATTTAAGATGTTGATTCAGGATGCTATGCAATAACATAGGGAAATATTTAATAAATTATGTTAAGTAAAATGAAAATCAGGGTACCAAAATGTATGAATATCCTACTCTAATCCTACACACAGGAAAAACTAAGAAAACTACTTTGCCATAATATTGCCAATAGTCATGCTTCAATGAAAGTGGTTAATTTTTAGGCTTTTTTTCTATTGTTTACAGTTCATTTTCAGTTTTCCTCTATTTCCTAAATTTGCTTTAATGTTTCTTATTTTATAAATAAATGAAGCCTAAAACATAATACTAGGAGGTTAAAATAGTCTAAAGTCACCTGTTTCAACGTTAAAGATCTATCCTTCTATAATAGTTTCAAATGTAAAGATCTGTGATTAAAATAACTAACAGTTTCAAAGCAAGAAATCACTAACGAAAGACTATTGCTATAGAACGCTGTGTTTAAACATGTGGAATCCCAATGCCTGTTTCCACAGCACTCCCAGAAGTGACGGGCCAGGGTGTGTCCAGTGTAACACAGCAATCAGGGTGGCTGTATATAAATCTTGCTGAGAGCAAAAGTCTGAGAAAGAGGCCAGTAGTAAGAAGCATGACTCAGTGTTTATGAGATTCATCAGAACAGTCTATGTAAATGCCAGCCTATGAAACCCTGTGTGTGTGAATTGATTTTTACAGCAATGTCATACTTGGTCAGAAGGCTATTTTAGCATGAAATAATTCTATAGGTGTGAGAAATACATTTTCCCCCCTCATAGGGCTCAGAGTGACATAACACTTTGGAGAGCTAATGAATTTTTCAAAATGTTTTAAAAGCCAGTTCTGGAATGGTATTTTGATCTGCATCCACCACAGTGAGTTTATGTCTGGATTTTTTTGGAGACTGGCTTCAGGCCACGGTCCAGGGGGAATCAGCCAACTGGCAAGCTCATGACCAGTTCCACACCAATGAGGTTGCTTTGCTTTGTACATGGCTTTATGTCAGGGTCTTACAAAGCAAATTCACAAATAAAGAATAGAAGAAATATTCAGCTACAGAGTAAAATCCTCCCTCTTGTTTATCTTTCTCTATGACCTATATACATGTCCTAAGACCATGTTTTCAATTTGCCTACAATCTAAAAAGAAAAAAAAAAACCCGTTCTCCCAATGATTTTGATAAACACACAAAACTGAACTGAAATTGAGGTTTGTATTAATCCACACGGATTGGTCAAAACGCTGCTCACCTTTCTTTGAAAGAATCCAGGCCTCCAAAAGTCAGTGGCTTTGGGAGTCTGTTTATATGGTAGCTGCCAAAGGGTGAGAGAATTCTACGTGGTGTTTCAGCCAGGAGATGCTGCATACAAACCAAATCAGGCTGCTAAGGGCAGGGGGAAGATGAAAGTGTTAACAAAGCAGACGATGGAGGCCAGAGAGTGACTTGCCCCCCGCCTCCCTGCAAAGGGACTCAGGGACACTGCCTTCCCAGGGAAGCAGCCAGGCACGTGTCCTCGCAGACATACCAGTGGCAGGGGAGCAGCTAATCTATCCATCTGTCAGGACACTTCTGTCCACCCAGGGCCAGGTGCTAGTCTGGCCAGCAACACAGGCCACTTGCTAGAGAAAACGTGTATGAAGAGCACAAAGATTAGCAAAACGCTCCTACGTCAGGATGAGCTTCTGCTCCAGCCCTGACTTCTCTCCCATTCTGGAGAGCAAGAGGGAAGCATGCACAACTCTCTCTTGCACCCTTCAATTGATTAATAGATAATTTTTCACAGCAAAAAAAAAAAAGGACATAACTGAATTGTTGGGCCTCTTTAAAAATAAGCCACTTATCCTTTTTTATTCTTCTTTTTAATTTTTATTGAAGTATAGTTGATTTACGATGTTGTGTAGCTTCAGGTGTACAGCAGTGATTCAGTTATACATACATATATATATATTTTTTTTCAGATTCTTTTCCCTTATAGTTCCCTGTACTATACAGTAAAACAAAGCCATTAAAGTCCTATTTTTTTCAACTGAGAGAAAGAAATGGTTCCCACGAGTGGGAAATCTTCCATTACAACCTTTCAGATAACTGAAAGTCCAGCAGCAGGCTGCCCCTCCCTCTCCGGCTGTTCTTAGGGATGTTATTTTACAGGCCGTGGTCATTGCTGCAACTTCTCTACCGAGTCCAGAACCAGATTAATCTGGTTCTCAACTCAGCGTGGGAGTGGAGAGCGGGGCTTCTCCCATCTTGTATGTGCCACGGGCCTATTTATGCCTTCCCACATCAGGCTCACATTTTTAGCACCATCACTCTCCATCCTGACTCATGATCACTTGCTATAAACCATGACATTTCACATATCTGGCTTCGCTTAAGAATGAGGTCACCTATGCAAGGGACTTTTCCAGACAACTGAAGCTTACCCTCTGTGTGACAATTTCTGTTCAATTTTTTCTATGTTAATTATCTGAGCTGGATTTTTTTTTTTTCTGAAATTGCTCACATACCCCACCTTCTCTTAAACAGACACCGAGCTTAAATAGTTTTTCTTCCTTGATTATTCAGGGTCATTACTGTGAACTTTCTGTCACTGATGTTATGGCCTCCAGAGGCTGTGCAGGTATTTAGGACCATTTGCCCTACATCAGATGGAATGACACTTGCTGAGAATCTGGTTCCATTTCTTTTTTTTTTTCTTTTTTTATAAATTTATTTATTTATTTTTGGCTGTGTTGGGTCTTCGTTGCTGTGCGCGGGCTTTCTCTAGTTGCGCCGAGCGGGGGGGCTACTGTTTGTTGCGATGTGCAGGCTTCTCATTGTCGTGGCTTCTCTTGTTGCGGAGCATGGGCTCTAGGCGTGGGCTTCAGTAGTTGTGGCACGTGGGCTCAGTAGTTCTGGCTCGCGGGCTCTAGAGCACAGGCTCAGTAGTTGTGGCGCATGGGCTTAGTTGCTCCGCGGCATGTGGGATCTTCCCGGGCCAGGGCTCGAACCCATGTCCCTTGCATTGGCAGACAGCTCTTAACTGGGTCCATTTCTTAAAGGTTTGTTTGATTTTGGTTTTGTTTGTGCAGTTCCCCTATTGTAAGTTATAAGCAATTACAGCCTCTGGCAACCATTTCTCCCACCACCCTGCTCTGAGAAACCAAGCTCATGGGTATTCTGTCAAAGCGCAAGTTAAGTAATGAGGATGACGATGAGCACTAACATTTGTGAGTCTTTACTACTTTCCCAGCATTCTTCGAATGACTTACAGGTATCATCATACCAATGGGCTCAGAAAGAGAGTCTGGGGGACCTCCCTGTGAGAAAAGAACCAATTATAAAGATATGTTTTTAATACTCAATTGCAGGGGTCTGAAGGAAAGCTGCCTTTGTGTAACTTTCAGTTTTCTGGAAACCTTGGGTTGGCTGATGTGGCCAAATAAAGTGAACTCCAGACACATGAGCTCTTGCTCTTGCAAATCATTCCATTCTGAGCTTTTGGAAGGATTTCCTTCTATGTCTCACCACTTTTCAAACTTGCCTCCCCCCTGAATCCTGTTATTCTTCACTTATCTCCTATTTCCCTTCCAACTCCACCTCCACCTTCCTTCTTTCCTTTCTCCCTCTGTTCCTTCACCCCTATATGTGTCTCCGAGTATAACCAGCAGTTTTCTGAGGCACTGCTAAGCTGGCAGACTCGAGAGCAAAAGCAAAGCTCTGTACAGCTGCGAACTTGAGTCCTAATCCCAGCTCTTCTGGCCAGCTGTGTCATCCGGGCTGAGCTCACCCAACCTACACTCACTCACTCACTCAATCAAACAATTCTTCTGTCTCCAGCAAGAGAGTGATAACAATGAAGGAAAAAGATACAAATAAACTTACTTACAAAACAGAAATAGATCCACGGACATAGGAAACAAACTTATGGTTACCAAAGGGAAAAGGAGGGGAGAGATAAATTAGGAGTTTGGGATTAATATATCCACACTACTATATATAAAATAGATAATCAATAAGGGCCTACTGTATAGCACAGGAAACTATACTTAGTATTTTGTAATAACCTATAAGAGAAGAGAATCTGAAGAAGACTATATATAACTGAATCACTGTGCTGTACACCTGAAACTAATGCAACATTGTAAATCAACTATACTTCAATAAAAAAAAGATAATGTATATGAATGTGTTTGGTCACCACATGGAAATTTTTGTTAATAGTGTGTTAAAAAGAACACTTTATAGACTATATTCAGAATTTGGGATTTGAACTGGAGCTCACATTTAATTGTACACTATTCATAAAGAAAATGGTAATGATAAAATTACAGAGAAAAGGTTTCAGCTAAAAAATGCATTTTGAGAATTTCACTGTATTAATTACTACTTATCTATACATAATACTACTAAATCTAAATAAGTTTCTGAATCGAAATAATGTTTGCACATGTTTTCACGCATCAGTTTTTAATATAAGAAATCTAAACAAGAGCAGAAGAAAGCTTACTGTAGGTCATTAAAAACTCTGTCATTTGTTAGAAACAAAAACAAAAACAAAGAAAAAACAATGAAGGAAGCTGGAAAACAAAAAGCTGTACTTACAACCTTGATGGCAAATAAGGAACAACTTCTAACTGTTTTTTAAAAAGCCATTCTCATTATTAAAAATTCACTAAATACCCACAATATTTCAGTCACTCTAAAACTAGTCACAGACCCTATCTTCCAAATAGTTTATCAGTGTTTTATTTTTCTTTCACCTAGGTAGACAGTGAAACAGTCTCCCAGTTTGTTCAACCAAATCATAGACAGCCCAGCACCATATTTTTCTCACAGCAGGTTCTCAGTAATCGTGATTGATTACTCAGTTATCCAAGGGTTTTTTAACATAAAAAACAAAGAAATGAACCGCTCTTGGGTCAAAGTGAACTCACTACCCAGCCCTCCCATAAACCTGCCGAGTTGCTCACGTTTTATTTAAAGAGAGTTAAATGTTCCAGGATATCTGGTGGGAAGACACGAATGTGGCAGAGGGTCCTGGAATGGGAGTCAGGGGATCTGGGAGCAAAGTCTGGCTCTGTTCTTTACTGGCTGTGAAACCTTGGTCAAACTTCTTGCCCCACTGAACCTCAGTTTCCTCAACTGCAGTGGGAAATAATAGCTACCTCACAAGACTATTTTGGGTATTAAGTGGAAAAATCTATTTCTTAGAGCTAAGACAGATAATCAACAAATTCGAACTAAAGGGAGCTAAAAATCATCCCTGTTTCTATAAAATGTAAATAGGGCTTCCTGGCTCTCTTGTCCACCGTGGTCCTATTCATGTTTTTATTACTGTGGGTGGAGGACACATTCTTATCTTAGTACATACACACCTGCAACAGCCCTAATATACTATTGTTCTCATTTGACAGATGAGGCCAGTCTGGAAGGCCTTCACCTTTCCTCTCAAGGACTGAAAATCTTCTCTGCCAATCTCTCTCATGACATTAATACTGGCCCAGAAGCAGCCAAACAAGCTGGGCAAGCTTGGTGTAGTGGCTGGGATTGGGGGAGTCTAATTTTTCCCCTTTGGACCACACAGCAGAGGATCTAAGGCTCTAATAGTTCCACTCTGTCTGCTGATCTGCCCACTGTGGTTTTGCAGAGCGCCCCATTCCCTTCCCTGCCTCTCTCCCATCCATTCATGCTTTAATTCCACCACTATTTACAGATTCCAAGCAATCATGCATAAAAACTAGCCTCATTATTTTACAGGAACATTCTGTATGAAGTGTGTACCATATACAAAAGGGCTGTATGGCACTCCTTGACCTTACTGTTTCTCACCTCCTTCTAGTAAACCAACCAGAATTCCCTTACACTGTCGCCATCCCCTCTTCAGATTCAGATCTCTAGGAGTCTGCACCTGTTCATCCACTTATTCGTTTTACTAAGCCACTACAATGTCTCATGCTTTGTGCAAGCTTCTTGCCTTATGGCTTCATTCATTCTAAAAACACTGTGTTCTTTCTGTGCTGAGCGCAGTCATGGCGCATGGTCCCAAGAAGCCCCTGAAACATGTAGCAGCTCCAAAGCATTGAATGCTGAGTAAACTGACCAGTATGTCTGCTCTGCATCCATCAGGTGATCCCCACAAGCTGAAAGAGTGTCTCCCCCTCATCTTTTTCTAAGGAACAGACTTAAGTGTTCCCTGACAGGAAATGTAAAGATCTGCATGCAGCAGTTCCTTAAGATTGATGGCAAGGTAACCAGTTGATAGAAGGGTTACTTCATCTACTGGCTTCAAGGAGGTCAGCAGCATTGGCAAGACTGGGGAGAATTGCTATCTGATCTGTGATACAAGGGTTACTTCGTTGTATCATCGTATGATACCGGAGGAGCCAAGTACAACTTGTACAAAGTAAGAAAGGTCTTTGTGGGCACGAAAGGAAGCCCTCATCTACTGATCCATGATGCTCGCACCATCCATCATCCTATCCCCTTCAAAGTGAACGACACCATTTAGACTGATCTGGAATCTGGCCAGATGACTGGTTTCAACAAGTTTGACACTGGTAACCTGTATATGGTGATCAGAGGCACTACCTTGGGAAGAATTGGTGTGATCGCCAGCAGAAAGGGACAACCAGGTTCTCTTGATGTGGTTCATGTGGAAGATGCCAACGGCAACATCTCTGCCTCCCCACTCTCCAACATTTTTGTTATTGCAAAGGCAACAAACCATGGATTTCTTTTCTCTGAGAAAAAGATATCTGCCTTACCATTGCTAAAGAGAGAGACAAGAGACTGGCAGCCAAACAGGGCAGTCAGTGAAATGACCGCTAGGTGACATGATTGGAAGGGTCTTTGTACTTAATTAAAGATAATGTGTCATGATTAATGGCAAAAAATACCTCACAAACAAACAAGCAAACAAACAAAAACTGCTTACTGAGCTTCAGGCACTGCACCAGGTTCTGGAGATACAGTGGTGAGCAAACCCATACAGAGACCCTGGTCCTTACTCTCATTCATCAAACAAACATGCCCAATAGAGATATAATAACAAGCTGAGGTCAATGACCTAAAAACATCACTCCAAAACCTGACTTAGACTCATGAATTGGGGAGGCTGGGTGGGAGGGGTCATTCAGCAAAAGGCTTCCCTTCTCCTTAACCTGACCAGAAGAGGTAGGAGTTAGTCAAGCTTAGGGAGGTAGGAGGAGAGTCCAGCAGAAGCTGGATAGCAGATGGGTCAGATCCCAGAGTCAGGTTAAGAGTGTTGCGGGTTCTCCAAAGAGCAATGGAAAGTGATAATAAGGATTTAAGGGAATGATGGGACAGATGTGAAAGATGCTTTCACAATGATCTCCCTGGTAGCAGTGGGAGAGTGGTTTGCAGGAGACCAACTTGTTAGCTGGCCATTGCAGTCATCTGGATGACTTAGTGATGTCTGGGATATGGTGGGTGGGGAAGGGATGGAGGAAAAGAAAGTTCCCAGTTGGAGAAACTGGATGAATAATAATGCCGTTCACTGAGATAAGGAACTGCAGGAAAGGACCAGCTTGGGGGCAAATGGAGAGAAGCAGCATTGTTCCAGGTTCTGTGCTGAGGGCTGTAGGTACATTATTTTGGCTTTATGACAAACCTGCAAAGTAGGTATCATTATCTCATTTTTCAGATAAAAACCCAAGGCTGTATTATCAGCTTAGTTTTTCTAACCCAACCTTTGTGGCTCTGATTTTCCAGGGCAATCTAGTGCCCAATTAGCCTCCCAAGAGCTCTTAAGAAGAAAGATTACCTTTCCCTGGAAACCAAAGCCCAAAGTCACAGAGTTCAGATAGGAATGGATTTGGAACGCTGCCAGAGATTTTGAGTAGGCTACTCTGGGACCCATGGCAGGCAGCCACGTATGATTGTGCAGGTTGCATACTGCACAAACCCAGAGGGTGCCAGTCATATCAAAGTCCATGTGAATGCTGCCTCCTGAATATATCAGCCTTGTCCCTCCCCAGTTTCTTTTCAAAGAAGACTCCAAACTCCATGACTCTCCAATAAACCTCAGGGTTCAAAAAGAATCAATGACCAAGGCAACACCGTGCACCTTACCTCTCTGGTCCCAGGTGTTCTTTCCTCTTTTGCAGCCTTCAATCAGACCCAGGTATTCATCCCTCACCCTTGTCTGCTTACCTAGTACCCCAGGGAGGAGTAGATGTAAAGGTAGAGTGAGACGTCCATCACCAAGCCACTATTGCTTACAAGAGCTCCCCAGACTGATACACCAAACCTAAAACATCGTTAATATCTGCCCAAATAAATGCTACATAGAAATAAACAAGTTATACCAAAGCTGTCACCTTTTTACGTAGTTAACATAAAATACTCCTCAAATTTCTGATTAAAGGGCGTCCTTGCTCACCTGATCGCATATTCCCAGACCCGAGGTGGTGTCTGAACAGCAGTGACCAATTGTTTATCTTTTTTTTTGAACTCAGATCACGTGAGACTTTAATCGTTGAACAAACAGACAATTAATAGCAGTTATACCATTGAAATATCCTGATCCAGCATCAACGTCATAAACCATATTGCCGATATGAACTCTAGAATACAATTACACTGTTATCCCTAGTAAAACTTGTTCCGTTGATCAGTGTTTTAGAAGAACAGGTGATAAAGCATTTTACCTAGCTGGTCTAAATTTTGGGGAGGGTTGGGGGGGACGCAGGAGGGAGGAGATATGGGAACGTATGTGTAGCTGATTCACTTTGTTGTGGGGCAGAAACTGACACACCATTGTAGAGCAGTTGTACTCCAGTAAAGATGTAAAAAAAAAAAAAAAAAATTCTTACCAAACAAACAAACAAAAAAGAATTCACCTGCCAATGCAGGGGACACGGGTTCAATCTCCGGTCCGGGAAGATCCCACTTGCCACGGAGCAACTAAGCTAGGGGGCCACAACTACTGAGACTGTGTGCCACAACTACTGAAGCCGGTGTGCCTTGAGTCCGTGCACCATTTATTTTTTGGCCAATTGTTTATCTTTGAGGAAGATCAGTCCCCTCTGAGATTTACACTGAAAAAGCCTGGTTCTTCTCCGCAGGCCTGGGGGCTGGGACAAACCACAGCTCTCGGTCTGACGGCTCAGGCAGTGAGAAATGGAGCTGACTCTAAGACTAAAGCAATCAAGGGCCCTTTTCTCATCAGCCTGTAAGACGGTGGAACCACATTCACAGAAGTACTTTGGATTCCTGAGTTTCTTGCTTGGGAATGCTCTGGCAAGAGGCACAGTCTCAAGTGCACCAGCCCTCGGTTATGATGGGGAGGGAGCTGATCCTGTGGTCTGTGATCAGAACGAGCTCAGCTTTCCAAATGAAACTCCTCCGCCAGCATCTCCATCATTACCAGTCCCTACCACCGTGGCCCTTTAAAAGGTACGAAACATTCATCTTAAAGACGCTTTTTATTGATACACATGACCCTGTTCCTATAAAGGAAATCGGGAAGGATATATTTCTCAATTTCCAATCAAATGATTCCTCTGCAGACATGCTGCAGTGTTTTTCTTCCTTTTTTTGAAAACCCATCTCCTCTATCAACTCTAATGTGGTTGTTCATTTAGAGTTTTGAATGTGCTTCCTTGTCCCTATGCTACATACCACAGAGTATAAGCTGACATTTAGGGTCACCTAGAATTTTTCTTCTACGGAAATCCACATATGGACCAACTCCCACTGCAGAAATGAGCCCTTCGTCTGCAGCTGTCACTGCTCAAGTGGCAGATGCATTCCCCAGACTCTAGCAGTGACGGTGACCCTCTCTCCACAGCATTCCTGGGATATTGATGTGCCCTGTATCCTTCTGCTGGCAGCTGACACTCCCACTACACAAATGCCCAATGCTGGCTCATGACTCACCTCTGAGGGCATGTGGGCTGCAGTGACGCCCCACCCCTGAGCAGCTGCTTGTATTGCATCAGCTGGTGGGATCTGGCAATGGGAGAGGCTTGGCAGGCAGTCTACCCGGTATGGGGACCCTGGCTTCCTGCCAGCCAGAGTTCCAGGGGTCTGATTCCTTATTTACTTTTTTTTTTTCTCCAAAGTTCATGGGAACTTGGACCATTTACTGACATCATGAGGCTGTCTCAGCCTGAATACTTTTTTGAGCTGACCACTATGAAATTGGAGGACATTTCCCAAATCACAGTCTAGGGCTGGGAGCCCTCATTCCTTACCCGTCTTCAATTTCTCTTACCACAGAAAGAGTATAACTAAGAATGACTAAGACATCACTATGGAAATGGCGTAACTAAAAATGGAAAGCATGGCTAAAATTTAAGGATGGACCTGGAACTATAGGATTTGATCTCTGTCCCTATTCCGGCTAGAAATGGGCAGGTGGAAAAGGAAGCTGGGTGGGCACTGGCAGGAGAGAAAGAAAACGTGTTTCCACTCATTTCTAGTTCTAGCAGTGAGTATACAGATCAGAAACATAGCTGGGTTCTCGAATGGGGAAGGGAACCCAGGTAAAAAGCATCATCCTTTGATTACCATCTCTACAGCCTCGGTGGGGGGTGGGTCTTACTCTCCTGGTGCTTATTCTACTGTCTTGGTTGTTTTAACAATAATTGGATCAGTTCCCTATTTGTCAAGAAGGCACCATTTCTGGAGACTGTGCTTGGGAGGAGTGACTATTTCCCTTGCTGTCCTCCACCTCCAGGTAAGGTGTTTTACAGAGAAGCTCCAGGCACCCAAGCCTGTTCTAACCACGCAGAAGGCAGGCCCCCTTGAGAAGCATTTGAGATCCAGGAGGTGGTGATCCAAGGCCACACCTGAGGTTTTCACTTTTGCCATTTTTGATAAATGCCACATACTCTCAGGAATGAAGGGTGGGTATCAGAAGGGGAGATTTAAGGAAAAGCCAGATGAGATTAAGTAAGTGAATCTGCATCAGTTTAAGGACCAGCAGAACTGGGGTGAAAAAGAGAATTAAGAGACCACTCTCTCAATTTCAATAGAAATAAGCTCCAAACTACCTGATTAAAAATGAAAAACATCCCTTCTCCTTCAAAGATTTCTGCTCAACCCAAGGGCCTGGCTTAGAATAGCAGAGTTTCTCTCCTCACAATGACAGATGAATAATAAATGCTCCTAGTCGGAAGAAAGGGCATACAAACAATTTCTCCAAAGTTGTGATTACTGGAGATGCTATTATTGGCTAATAGCAGTTTCATTTTACAATTTAAAATTCCTTTGGTCTATTGAAAGTAGCTAACTCCATTGTTGACAAGGTTATGTTAATGTAACGGAGCAGGGCCCTATGAGGCCTTCCTGGAACAGACTCCTCCCCCACCTTGTCCTCCACCTTTCTCCTGTCTGTAAAAAAACTTTAGCCTCCTAGGCCTTCTCTGAGTTCCAAAGAGTAAATTTAATCAGAGAAGTGAGAAAATGCAGAAAAAAAGGAAAAGAGTCAAACAAGACAAAATAATCATAGTTTAGCCATCAAACAAAGTCAAGGACTTTTAGTTCCTCTTCAAGGGCTATAGATAATATTCTGAGCCATATCCTTTGAGCTCTTTGCAGATAATGAAACTGCCAGCAGGTGGAAGAAGTTAACTGTATGTGGCCCACAAGCACATAGACCCCAGACCAGTTGGAATCAGAAGGTTGATGATGCTGACTCCCGATTACGTCACCACCAACCAATCAGAAGAATGTTCATGAGTTGATCACGTACCCCACAACCCCTCTCCCTCACACTGTCTTTTAAAACCTTTCCCTAAAAGCCACTGGGGGGGGCTCCCCTGGTGGCGCAGCGGTTGAGAGTCCACCTGCCGATGCAGGGGACGCGGGTTCATGCTCCAGTCCGGGAGGATCCCGCATGCCGCAGAGCGGCTGGGCCCGTGAGCCATGGCCACTGAGCCTGCGCATCCGGAGCCTGTGCTCCGCAGCGGGAGAGGCCACAGCGGTGAGAGGCCCGTGTACCGCAAAAAAAAAAAAAAAAAAAAAAAAAAAAAAAAAGCCACTGGGGAGTTCAGGCCTTCTCAGCACTAACTACTTGGACTTCTTGCTTGGCACCTGCAATAAATGCTGCATTTTCCTTCACCGCAACCCAGTGTCGGTAGATTGGCTTTACTGCATGCAGGCAAGAGGACCCAAGTTTGGTTTGGTACCATTAAGACTTTGGAAGGGACATTGGCTATTCCAAACCATTAAAAGACATGTATCATATCTACAGAATATCAAAGCAAGAATTCAAGTAGGTAGACAAAAACCTGCCCATTAGACTTTTTTTAGGTATCATATAGATAAAGCTATGTCAACTTCTGATGGAAAACAGCTTAAACATAACACCTAAATTCTATCTAATTCTGGTCTAATAAAGCATAAGTGAAAACCAGCATGATAATTTTCTTCTCCCTAAAATGTTTTCCAAAGGATTAATCTAATTTTTTAAAATCCTACCATTTTATTATGGATAAACTTCTCACAAATGAATGCCATAATTATTGACTTAATATTTTTCTCCTAAAAAAATGGTATATATCCTCTAAAGTAAAAGGTTTACCTACTACTATAGTTGAATGTTGCATATTAAGTAAAATTTTTATTTACCTAGAAAATGTAATTTGTCAGGGGAAATGTGACACTAAAAGTGACCAAAACACCTTTATTGTGGCTGAGTATGAAAGGATAATTGTGATCTCTAACAAGAAACCTATTCTAAGAAAAAAATTAAAATTAGCAGTAATTGTTCTTCTGGCTAAAGCAGGAAGCTGGGAATAGTATTTCAACCACTTCTTTTTCCTGTCACTCTTTTAATAATGTAGAGTAATTGCTCATCTAATGAAGGAACTCGGTAAATAAACTTACTCATGACTTTCAACTGATTACTCTGAAATAGGGAATTACTCCATCCCAGCAGTTGCTCTTCAGAAATGAGACAAACCTCTTGCTCACATCAAACCCCACAATCTAAATGTTTATTATTAAAATAAATGTTATGGGAGTGGAACACAGGTGCAGTCTACAATTGCGTGATGGTAGATTGCTATTTATTTTCATCCACAAAAAAACGAATTACCAAAATTGAACTTTTCTGATTATTTCTCACTCAGTGTTAGGTAAAGAACAAAGAGCATACTTATACTATCAGAAATGCAAGTGATTTCTTCAATCAGTTTTCTCCTTCGTGTGCTCAAGTAAACCTGTGAGAGGGTCAGCAATAAACACAAAAACTATCACAAACCTCAATTCTGAAATCCCCACAAACTATCAACTCTCTGGGAGGCTTAAGGTAGAAAACAAAGTACTTATATTAGCATTAATCAACTTTAATGGTCTTCTTAAAGATACTTACAGTTAAATCTTTTTAAGAATCACACATCTGTCTTCACTCCCTTTGTAGTGTGAGGGTAAATGAGTGACAGTAATAACCCTGCAAATAGTCTGCCTTGTGATTAAGACGTCATCTTAATGCAGACTTTATATTTTGGCTTTTATGAAGGTTTAAAGGTTAAAGGCAACATAAATTATGCATCTCCTCCTAAGCCAGGCCTGTACAAGGTGCTTTCCCTGTTCATTAAAGATATTGCTTCCAAATGGGCAAAAGCTTTGTTTTAAGGGCCAAAAGAGAAACATTTCCCTTACGTTCATTACTGCAATGCTGGAGAACCAAAACAATTCAGAGTTAGGAAACTGCTAGAATCTGTTGTTCCAGAATGTATAGCAACTGTTGATATACACAGTGAAATTACCCTTCACTCTTTGAACAACAGTACAGTTAGAGCCAGCCAACATGCTGGTCTCTTCCCAGGAGAACAATGGTCTGGCAAGCCTCACACCACCAGCGACAGTTGGGGTTCTCCCGTTCTGCCTCTGCCCCAAGTTGCAATTCTAAACAGGGACCAGAGAGACTCGATTCGCCCTGGAATATCCCTAACTCCCGCACTGGAGCAAGCTCCGCGTGAGGGATGCTCGGGTAAACTGCGCATTCTCACACGTTACTCCTAGTCGGCATTATTTTATTACCTCCTCACTTACATTTTGCCACGCCCTCCAGCTAAAGTACGGTTTCTTCTCCTTTTACTTACACGTACCGCCTCTGCAGAAGTCTGGGCTCTTTTTCTCAAGGACCACACCCATTTATCCCCTAGCCTCCAGGAGCAAATTGTAGATTTGGCTGGATCTGCCTCTCTCCAACCTCAAGCCAAAGGGACCAAAGCTGGACACACAGCACCCAACTTCAGCCGGGTCACGACCACCCCCAGCCCGGCACTTTGGCTATGAGGGAGGATTATGGAGACAGACTGCCCGCTGTAAACCCCAGAGTTCCCGAGATTCTTTCCAGGGGACAGTCCGTACACCCTGACAACTAAGTGGCAAAGTTGTTTCTTCCTCCTCTGCTGCAATGTCCTTTCTTTTTTATCAACGCGCGCGCGCACGCGCGCGCGCACCAACACACACAGCCTTGCTCCCTCAACTTACCAGTTTAGACTTGGCGCGTTGCAAAAATTCTTCCATGTCGTTCCGAGTGGTTTGGACCAGAGGTACCCAGAGAGCGCGGAGGACTATCTCCTCCGGGGCGAGACGTGCCGGGTCCCCGGAAAGGGGCCGGCCCGGGCGCAGCGACCGGCTGCTCCCTCCTACCGCTCGGAGGCGGCTGAGGTTGTGGCTGCGCCCTCGTCTGTCGCCTCGCAGGGCTCCCGCCCCACCCCGCGCCCGGCTGCCGGCTCGGGGCGCCTGACTCTGCCCTAATAAGGAAAGTGGGTGTGACGCCCGAGAACCCCAAGGCGCGCCCGCACGCTGGCAGGCACGCGCCTGCGGGGCCGGAGCTCTGGGCCGAGTCTCGGGGGCGGGGGTGTTGGCGGATGGCGAGGGGCTCCTCCGCCAATCGCAGGGCCCCGCTGCGGCCTCCTGACGTGGCGCGCCGAAAGATGCTGCAACCATGGACAGCGCCCAGAAGCGCGAGCCAAGTGCAAGGGGCTGCTGCAGAGGGAGGCTCTGCCGCAGGCACCGCCGCTGTCAGCCAGGGGAAGTGGAAAGAGGGGGAGAGAGCCCCCACCCCCGAGAGCCTCCCTCCTAGGCCAGCGCCTCCCTGGCTGGCTGGCAGGTTACAGAGAGCTCCAGCGGTCACTTAATGAGCTGGCTTTGCTAGCCTGGCCAGGGGATGCACTCAGCTAGATTGAGAGGTGGAGGGGGTTACTGCTGAGCTAAAAGCAGTACGACCTTGATCTAGAATAATCAGAAGAGCAGGCTAGGAGGTTGTGGTAGGCTGCATCTTTCCTCCTTGCCCTCAAAACATACCTGCCCAGTAACAGACCTCTGCAGTTCACCCCAGCTGGGTTCCCTTATGTTGGCCCTAGAGCTATGGATACACACACCCTGCTGCAGTCCCCATCCGCTCTGACATGTATGCTCAGGAACGGCGAGGGCTATAGAACCTTCCTACAGCATAAGGGTCTGTGTTTTTACAGGATCCTCAGATCATTTCTGTGTACATTAATGTTTAAGAAGTACTGCAATAAATACTTAAACTTACAGCTATGAACCTTATTTTAAGCCACAGAATTTTGTTGTGTGTCCTCTCTAGGCTTACCAGGGCCCCAGATACATCCGGGCCTTGGCACATCTGCCTGTAATACCCTTCCTGCCCTCTCACCAGCCACACTGCCTGGCTAACTCATGCTTCAGCGATCGGCTTAGAGAAGTGATCTCAACCCCAACTGCACTTTAAAATCACATTTTAATCATGCAGGGATTTAAAAAAATACTGCTTCTCAGGCTCTATTCCAGACCAACTGAATCAGTAGCTCTAAGAGTGGGACCACAGCATCAGTCTGGTGTAAAAGTGCTCCAAGTGATTCCAACATGCAGCTCAGGTATGATCCTCTGGTTCTCAAATTTTAGCGTGTATATGAACCACCCAGAGATGTACTGAAGCACAGATTTTTTGTGCCTCACTCAGAGAATTTCAGGCTTAATAGGTCTGTTTAATGGGCCTGAGAATTTCCACTCTTAACTGTCTTCCAGGGTTTGCTGATGCTGCTTAGAAGTTATCTTCCTCCAGGAAGCCTTCCCTGACCTACTCCTCCCTTTCCACTCCCAGACTGAGTCGGTTGGCCCTTCCATGTTCTCTCATAGCAACCTATATTGTCTACTCTACTATAAATTGCTTATTTGTCTGTGTTTTCCACCAGGCTGTGTGCTCCACGAGAACAAGGACCTTGCCTATCTCATTCATTGATGTATCCCTAACGAGGCTCATGTCATACATAAATTGCAATAAACATATCTTAATGAATAAATGTACATATGAAAGGTTTCTCTCTCTCTCTCTCTCTCTCTCTCTCGCTCACTCTCCCTCTCTCTCATTCTGTGTGTGTGTGATTATCCAACTGTTTTTTATTCAGGAGGACCCAATAAAAAGAAATCAGTGCAGTCCACAGATCTGATTAAGGGGGAGTGAATGAAATGTTAAGCTCTGATTTACATTTAGGCTGGATGGAAGCTGCAGATTCTCTCTGCTTTCTTTGATGACTTAAGTAATTTAAAACCATCCAGGTAAAACAAGTATTTTGTCAGCCTTTAAATCTGTGAAGTTGATTACAATTCAAGTAACATTACCAAGAAAAATTCCCAAGAATTCTTTGCCTCTGACTCCATTGGGGAATTTAGTGACAATCACTAAATTCCTCTGAAATTTTATTTTAAACATTTGGGGTAGGTATTATACAGCCTTTTGTTTTCTTAAATTTTTCTTCTGATGGACTCAAACTCCAGCATCTATCTCCGTGAGTTTTGCTCCACCAACAACGTTTCTGCAAAAGTTTATCAAGATTTACCTCCTTCAGGAAACCTTCCTGAACTGACCACTTGTATTCGTTTCTCGAGGCTGCTATAACAAATTACCACAAACTCAAAGCAACACGAATTTATTGTCTTACAGTTCTGTAGGTCAGAAGTTCGACACAGGTCTCATCAGGCCAAATGCAAGAATTCAAGGTGTCAGTGGCACTGCATTCCTTTCTGGAGTCTCTAGGGGAATATCCTCTATTTTGTTTCCTTCAGCTTCTAGCAGCAGCTCACATTCATTGATTCATGGTTGCCTTCCTCTGTCCTCCAAGCCAACAATGTTGCATCTCTCTGGTGATCCTTTCATAGCCACATCCGCCTCTGACTCTCTTCTACCATTCTCTTCCACTTTTTAAGAACTCTTAAGATTATATCGGACCTACCTGGATAATCCAGGATAACCTCCCCATGTTAAGGTCAGTTGATTAGCAACCTTAATTCCCCTTTGCCATTAACATATTCACAGGTTCTGAGGATTAGGATGTAGACATCTTTGGGAAGCCATTATTCTACATACCATACAACCCATTCTCCCAATTATTTGGTGGTTATCAGCCTTTGATCCTCAGTTTCTTATCATTCCACAGCATCCAGAAATCTAGTGCCTTTAACTCTAAATTAGAAGTCATCAACCCTGGCTGCACAATGGAACCATCTGAGGGGCTTTGAAAAAATATTGATGCTCCAGCCCATCTCCAGAAATTCTGATCTGAGTGGTTTTGAGAGGGACCCAGGCATTAATATTTTTAAAAAGCTCATCAGGTAGTTCTCTGTATAGTCAAAGTTGGGAACTACTGCCAGTTAGATAAATTTGCATTCCCCCAGTCACCCAGGTACAAAATCTGGAGTCCACTTTGACTTACAACTTTCTCCTACCCCTTGTGGCCAAATAGTTCCCAAGTCCAGTGTCTTCGACCTTTGAAAAGGCCTCCTCCAACTTCCTTCCTTTCTATTCCAAGTGCCATCATTGTAACTCAAGTATCAGATCTGAGCCTAAAGCCCACTCCCCTTCTCCCTAGAGGCCTTCGCACTCGTCTGTAGAACAATCCCATTTCCTCTACTCTTTTCTTTTTACTCTCAGATTTCTTGACTTCTAGACTCCTCTCATTTGAGACCTGTATCTGAGTATTATTCATTTTGAAATTAATTATCTGAGTAGATTAGTAGAATGGTTGTTACGGACTGCATGCTTTTCACATATTGAAGCTTTAACCCCCAATGTGACGGTACTAAGAGGTGGGGCCTTTGGGAGGCAATTAGGTTCAGACGAGATCATGAGAATAGTGCCTCCTTGATGGGATTAGTGTCCTTAAAAGAAGAGAAAGAGACCAGAGTGCTCGCTCTCTCCCTCTCTCTCTCTCCACCATATGAGGATACAGCAAGAAGTGACCACCCACAAGCCTAGAAGAGGGCTCTCACCAGGAACCAAATGGAACAGCATCTTGATATTGGGGTTCCCAGCCTCCAGAACTGTAAAAGATAACCATCTGTTGTTTAAGCTGCCCAGTTTATGGTATTTTGTTATAGCAGCACAAGCAGACTAATACAGTGGTAGTGCTGGGAAAAGGAAGACTTTAAGGATCACCTAATCCCATCCCCTTATTTTACTGAGCAGGTAGCCAAGGCCCAGAGTAGTTCAATATCCTCTTGAGCTAACAGAGCTGCTTAGAAGCAGAGCCAGGACTGAAACTCAGCTCTCCATCGTTCATTCCTTCAGCATTTATGGATCATTACCTATGCTCAGGTAGACATTATGCCCAACCCAAGATGTATAGGCAAGATGCCTGCCCTCAAGGAGCTCATGGTCTAGTCACTATAATACAAAGAGATAAATGCAATGATTGAGAAACACATACAGTATTGTACTAGTTGGGATAGAATGTGGGCTAGTGACTACAGTCTGGATTCTCATCCTTGCTGTGGTAGATTAAACATGGCTGCAAATTCTTTGACACTCCTCCCAGTAAGAAGTTGGGTCTATGTTCCCTCTCCTTGACTCTTGGAGAGCTCCATGACTTTCTGAGCAATAAAATACAGCAGAAGTGTCACCAGGACAGTTTCTAGGACCAGGCTTTAAGAGATTGACAGCTTCCACTTCCTGTCTTATGGAATACACATTCTTGGAACCTAGCCACACAGCAGCCACGTGGAGAAGCCCACATGGAGAAGAACTGATGACCCTGGCTAACAGCCCAGTTGCCAGTCATGTGGTCAGCCATCTTGGAAACAGCTTCTCTAGCCCCAGTTAAGCTGACCAGCCAACACCACAAGGAACAGAGTTAAGCTCTCTCTGTTAAGCCCTGTCCAAATTCCTGACCCACAAAATTATGGGATATAATAAAACAATTGTTATTATAAGTCATCAAATTTCTGGGTAATGTGTTATGCAGCAATAGATAACCAGAACACCTGGCCATTTACAGCATACGTAACTTTGGGCAAGTTATCCTTTCTAAGTTTCAGTGTCTTCATCTACAAAATAGATATAAAATAGGATTGTTGTGAAAGTTAAATGCAATAATACACACAAGGACTTCCCTGGTGGTGCAGTGGTTGAGAGTCTGCCTGCCGATGCAGGGGGACACGGGTTTGTGCCCCGGTCCGGGAAGATCCCACATGCCGCGGAGCGGCTGGGCCCGTGAGCCATGGTCGCTGAGCCTGCGCATCCGGAGCCTGTGCTCCGCAACGGGAGAGGCCACAACAGTGAGAGGCCCGCGTACCGCAAAAAAAAATAATAATAGGGCTTCCCTGGTGGCGCAGTGGTTGAGAGTCCACCTGCCGAGCAGGGGACACGGGTTCGTGCCCCATTCCGGGAAGATCCCACATGCCGCGGAGCGGCTGGGCCAGTGAGCCATGGCCGCTGAGCCTGTGCGTCCGGAGCCTGTGCTCCGCAACAGGAGAGGCCCGCATACCGGGGAAAAATAATAATAATAATAATAATACACACAAAGTGCCCAATTCTTGGCCTGTAGCTTCCATTGGTCTTTACAAAAGGTCTATCAAAATATACTACCAAATGTAAAATAGCTAGCTAGTGGGAAGCAGCTGCATAGCACAGGGAGATCAGCTCAGTGCTTTGTGACCACCTAGAGGGGCGAGATAGGGAGAGTGGGAGTGAGATGCAAGAGGGAGGAGATATGGGGATATATGTATATGTATAGCTGATTCACTTTGTTATAAAGCAGAAACTAACATACCATTGTAAAGCAATTATACTCCTATAAAGATGTTTAAAAAAAAAAAAAAAGAAGAAGCTTAATGCACTAGCTTGAAGTGGAGACAAGGGTCTCTATGAAGAGAACCCAACAAGAGGGATCAATTGTGGATGGATCAGCAGTCACTAAAAATGTGAAATTAATATATTATATTATATAAATATAATGTATTTTATATTTTACTATGTATATTTATTGTATATTATATAAATATAATAGAGTATATTATAATGTGTATCTATCCTACATCAAGAAACACCTTCTAAAGGTTACATTCCTTTGGAAACCTGAGCTTCGTACAGTGAGATGTCTATTTCAGAGAAAGGCACTGCAGATGCTCCAGGTATCATGATATTTCTCTGCAAAAAGGCATCTGCCTGCACTATTCACTGATGAAATGTGAGGTCCTTACAGCAAAGTTTACGTGTTTTAATACTCCCGAGTCACCACTCCCTGCCCTGCAGAGAACTGGGTCTTCCCTTGACAGGCTCTCACTGCAGCCCTGCATCCACCTCAAGGGGCTCTGGTCGCAGTCAGTGCCACAGTGAGGGCATCTGAAGTCTTCCTTGTCAGAGCCAGCTCCGAGTGCCGGCTGTGTGCTTTTGGCCAAGTTCACTGACCCCTCTGATCATCAATCTCCTCATCTGTGAAATAGGGAAAATAACACCTGCCCTAGTTACTTTACAGGATTGACAGGAAAAAGTCAGATAGTAACATCTGTACACATATTGGAAAATGTTAACAATGGAAAGGAGAATAACGAGGCAATCTTTTTGTTTGGTTAAAAGCAAAAATTACCTGACAAACGTCACCCTTTTAAAAATGGGATGTGACTGAAATGGCAATTGCTGACTCACCATTTGGGCACATTTCCAGGATAGCTTCCCTACCGACCAACCATACTTCCAACAGGTGTGTTCTCTGTGCAGATGTATTATGTTGGCTGCTTTGAAATTATTTCATGTGACAAAAGATGTTCAAGAAACTGTGCCTCCCATTTTGACAACATTTAAAAGCTTTTCGAGCCTGTTTCAAGGAGAGAGACTGAAGAAGGATTGATGTGTGTTAACTGGTTAATTAATATGTGTTAACTAGCACCTCTCATTTAGCTTTTAAGCTACTGTAAAATGCCTGTTTTTCACTCTCTAAGTGGTCAAATGCTACCCATTTGGTCAAATAATATCAAAGGAATTGACTTTTTTTCTTATGTATTTTGGCAAGGATTTCCAAATTTTTAAGGTAGGCTTCGCAAGACTTTTTTAAAAAAAGAAGTCCATATATCCTTAGTCCTCTCTGAGCTTCTGTTAAGGAAGAAGAGGGGTTACTGGAATTCTCAGAGGCATAGTAGCAAGTGGCAGCATCCAGATCTCTTGGGAGAACGTCCTGAGAGTGAAATGTCCGGGCTTTGAATAGGGCACATACCGCCTGCGTCATTTCTGGGAACCGCAGACATCTTGTAGAACAATGAATTTAATTTAAAAGGACAGCAGAGGAGAGGGAAAGTACTCTGGCTCTATGAGTCATCAGGATAATGAGGCAGTGGCCGAGCTTTTGGATCTGTAGCCTGCTGAAAGATGAGGGGTGATGGTCTTCAAGTCACTGTTTCTTCTCAAACCACACTATTCAGGGCAGGTGGTTCAAGCTTTACACACTCTCCTCCTGCAGGAAGATATCTCAGTTCGCTTCAAAACAATACTTTATGTTTCAGAGTTACAATATAATTTTAACTTGGGCATGATGGATCATGCATTTCCACTGGGAAGGTATTTGGCAAGGGGAGTGAATATTAATCATTTCCAAGTCTTGAGCATCTACCCACACGATCGCTCATCCTTGCAACAACCTACAAGGTCCAGAACAACAGAGACTACAGCTGACTCCATTTTAGAGATAGCAAAACTGAGGCCCACATTGTTTATCGACACATCCAAAGAAATCCAGGCACTGAATTAAAATTTCCAAACCTTACTGTATAACATGGGAAATATAAAAAATAAAAGATTTTTAAAATTCCAAACCCTTTTCATCAAAAAGGCCAATGTTTACGAGCATGAAACATCACTTTAATCTTATACTAATAGCATTTACTCTTCATTAACAAATGTATCCCAATGTTCATTGCAGCACAGTTTACAATAGCCAGGACATGGAAGCAACCTAAATGTCCATCGACAGAGGAACAGATAAAGAAGATGTGGCACATACATACAATGGAATACTACTTAGCTATTAAAAAGAATGAAATAATGCCATTTGCAGCAACATGGTTGTACCTGGAGATTATCATACTGAGTGAAGTAAGTCAGACAGAGAAAGACAAAAGACAAATATGATATGATATCACTTATATGAGGAATCTAAAACAAAATGATACAAATGAACTTATTTACAAAACAGAAACAGACTCACAGACTTAGAGAATGAACTTACGGTTACGGGGTTGGGGGGAAGGGTGGTGGGAGGGATAGATTGCGAGTTTAGGATTGACATACACACACTGCTATATTTAAAATAGATAACTAACGAGGACCTACTGTATAGCACAGGGAACGCTGCTCAATATTATGTAATAACCCTGGTGGCGCAGTGGTTAAGAATCCGCCTGCCAATGCAGGGGACACGGGTTTGAGCCCTGGTCCGGGAAGATCCCACATTCCATGGAGCAACTGAGCCCGTGAGCCACAACTACTGAGCTCACGTGCCACAACTACTGAAGCCCACGCACCTAGAGACCGTGCTCCACAACAAGAGAAGTCACCACAATGAGAAACCCACGCACCGCAACGAAGAGTAGCCCCCACAGCTAGAGAAAATCCGCATGCAGCCAAAAAAAAAAAAAAGGTATTCACTCTGCATTTCCCTACTCTAAATCTCTGCATCATAAGACCATTGGAGTTCCAAAAGGAAAGGAAGAAGAAAATTCAATCCCATTAACGTGGAGTCTTAGTGCCCAGCTGCAGAATTTGACTTGTTGGTTGTATTTTCTTCAGCCTGGGCACCACAGAAAAGGACTTGTTTCCCAACAGACACTCTGTCAAGGTCTCCTTCACCCACTCCCTAGGTTACACCACTGGCAGTTAAGCACCATTGGGAAATGCTTCCATCTACGTGCTCTGTCTCCTCTCAAGGATTCATGGGAATATTCCACTACACTTAGCTCATAAATTGCAGTTAGGAACATATGCTACCTTTTCTGGATTCTGGATTCCTTGTCCCATTCCCTTCCCCCCAACACTTTACTTTCTGTGAATGAAGGGGGAAAATTTTCTAAAAACAATTTTAGAATGTGGAGTCAGCAGCTGGGGCAAGCCTGCTCTATTATCACTCTGAAACTGCAATGAGAACTTAATTTGGTCATTTGCTCATTTAACAATAAATTGATATAGTTCCATTTTTCCCCAGTAGTGTAATCAGTTGAAAAAAATTTATTTATGTGCAAACCACAAGAGGGTAGTCATTGTTTTTTGGAAAATGTCATGGAAATCACCAAAACCAATTGCAATTGGCAGCTTTGGGGGATGGCAAATGTTTTATGTTAAATGCTATGTCATCCTCCAAATGCCAACTTAAAGGTGTTAGTCTCCACATCTCCTGCCTACTGTGGGACTGTAAGCCTCCAGAGGACAGGGCTTTGGTCTTACTCCTCTCTGTATTACCCCTCTGCATCCAGCACAGTGTCCTTTCTATAGTAGGTCCTTACATAATTATAATAATAATTGTTGATCAGTTTCTCTCCAGCTGAAGCCTTAAAGAACAGAGGCTCATTAACCAGGTAGAAATAGGAAGAAATGCAGGTACTTTTGAAATTTTTTATTAGGTCTGTAAAGGGACTGAAATGGTGGTTTTCAATTGTATTCTAAGATAATATCTTCCAGAACTCTGACTCAGGTTAGTGTAGATCTCAACATGTGATGGATGGAGAAACACAGAATCACTAAAAACAGAATTACTACTGGGCCATTGAAGTAAAGAAAACAGAAGACACAAAGATACTTTTAAATAATCTCAAATATGTATCTGTTAATTGCCATTGCAATTCCTCAAATATTTGTGTATGCAAATATGCCCATTCAACACTGAATAATTAATATTGAGGCAGACAGTTGAACTTTGCACACATAGAAGCAGCCTGGAGAGAGAAAACTGACTGGGGAAGGAGGAGAATGCAGGAAACCTGGATTCTTTCCCTTTGTGATAAGGAGGCCTAGTAACGACACAGAGATCCAGGCAGCTCTGGAAAGGGACAATTCCAAATGAGGAAAAGACACCTAGAAGGAGGGGAAAGGAATCAAGGATTTGTTTGGTTTTCACACACATGTCCCTGGCAAATCCCTGTATATAGGGATGTTTATTGAGCTTCTATTATGTTCCGGGCACTATTCTAGGCATTGGAGATACATACAGGCATGTGGTCTCGTGGAGACTTCAGTTGCAGGAAGAGAGACAATAGACAATTACATAAAAAATCAATTCAAATTATCAGAGGGTAGTGTATGGTATGAAGGAAAAGCAGAATGACATGATAATGATTGGGGGAGGCCCAGGTCTACACAAGATTAAGTGGCCAAGGAGTTTCTACTGAGACCCAAATGACAAGAAGCCTCCATGTCAAGAGGGAAGGAAGGCACTCTTGGCAGAGGGAACATGAGGGCAAATGTGTTAGCAGATGTCAGGCCAGCCTGGCTGCAACGCCCAGCATCAAGGGAGAAACAAGAGATGTGCTTGGATAGAGGGACAAGACCACTTCATTAGGGCCCTGGAGGTCATGATAGGATGTTAGAGTTTTATTCCAGATAAAATCATGGTGGATAACCATCAAAGGAGTAACATGGCCTCATGTGTGTTTTTATAAAGACCACTCCAAATGCTAAGTGGAGGGCAATCCTGCTGTGTAGGGAGAAAGAGTTACAGACCTCTTAGTGATCTAGCCTGTCATCTACACAAAAGATGGTGATGGTTTAGATCAAGAGATGTAGCAATGGGGAAGGAGAAAAGGAAGATAAAATAACAACAACAACAATAATAGTAATAATATAGTTTGAAGGTAAAGCCAACATGGAAGTAAAATAAATCCAAAATGCATTAACTGACTAAATATTTCTAATGCTATACTATGGCATTAGTAATGCTCAAATACATTGTACTAATGGGGCATATTCCAGCCATGTGAAATTTACTAACAGTCAGAGTAATAACTCGTAATTTCACAGAATAGAAACTACAGAAAGACACCCAAAACACCAAATCAAAATGATCCAATGTAGCAGACATTGGAAATTTCTTGGTGGTCTACTATTTGAACATTCTTCCTTTATTTTGAGAATTCATTCAAAAACCAATTCTTGGTGGGAAGTGGACCCCTGGCCTGTAGTTGCCATTGCAAAACATGCCCGTCTAGTGGTAGCATGGATTTGTCAACTATTAGCATGGTGCCTTCGGAGCTTTCATTCATGAGATCTGATTCCACATTGACCAAGCAGCCTTTGATTATAAGTTGCCTCTTCACAGAGGTCTATCCATAGAGAAATGAGCAAGAAGACTAGCATATTCTTGATTGCCTAAGACAGGCCAGCACTGTGATAGGAATCTGAAAATATATTATTTTATTTTACTTAATTTTCAAATCATCTTTACCAGGTTGGTATTATTGGCTTTACTTTACAAATTAAGTGAGAGAGAGAGAGAAAAAAAAAAAGGATCAGAGAGTTAAGGGTGACTTGTCCAAGATCACATAGCTAGGAAGTAACAAAATCAGACTACTGAGTTCAAATCCCACTTAACCCCAGAATTTTCTGTGTAGGTTTGCTTTGTGCCTTGTGGATCTGACTGGGGGGAAAACGTGGTCAAGAGAACTGAAAAAAGCTAAAACTGTCTCACTGATGGACATTTACAAGGACAGGAAGTTGAGATCAGGAAAGCCAGAGGAAGGGGAGAGAAGAGCCAGAGTGCAGACAATTTTGGGAGAATTTGCAGAATTTTAAGGGATGAAAAGTAGGAACTTTAGCTAACTGCCATATGTGATGCATGAAATATTGGAAAAGGGATGTAGGGACTTCGTCTGTGGTACATCTTCATGAGATTTCAGCAAAGATTTAAACTGTTTTCTATGCTTTGGGGGATACCTGACGGGTGTTTCTTTTATGAGGCACCATTAAAATAAACATGAGGCAACTCAGCCTTTTGAAGCTTTCATAACTCTCTTGTGGAATTTTCTGTTTCACACAGAAAGGAGTAATCAAACTTGGACCCAAACCCAGACCTGTAATCAAACTTGGATCCAAACCTAGATGCGACTAAAATAATTGAAATAATGTTAGAAGAAGAAAGCTAATCATCCTAGGATGTGCTCCATTCTTCCTCCTGTGATTGCTTGCTGTGTCTGAACCATTTATTCAGACATAAAGAGAACCATATGAGTGTACTTCATAGATGTCTTAAGGAGTTTTTTAGGGTAATTTTAACTGTACTTGACTGTAATCTTAGTGACTGACTTGACACATGCAACTCCACTGAACATGGAACCCAGTGCAGGGGACAGATAGGCACAGAAGATGCCAACAATGCACTTGGGAAGGAGGTAGCCTAGCATGCTCCTGGAACATAGTAAGTGCTCAATAAATGTTTGCTAAATGGATGAATGATGAACATATAAAAAGACAAATGAAGAGGAGAGGAGCTTCAAGATGGCGGAAGAGTAAGACGTGGAGATCACCTTCCTCCCCACAAATACATCAGAAATACATCTACATGTGGAACAACTCCTACAGAACACTTACTGAATGCTGGCAGAAAACCTCAGACCTCCCAAAAGGCAAGAAACTCCCCACGTACTGGGTAGGGCAAAAGAAAAAAGAAAAAACAAAGACAAAAGAATAGGGTCGGGACCTGCACCAGTGGGAGGGAGCTGTGAAGGAGGAAAGGTTTCCACACACTAGGAAGCCCCTTCGCGGGCGGAGACTGCGGGTGGCGGAGGGGGAAAGCTTCGCAGTCGCGGAGGAGAGCACAGCAACAGGGGTGCGGAGGGCAAAGCGGAGAGATTCCCGCACAGAGGATCGGTGCCGACCGGCACTCACCAGGCCGAGAGGCTTGTCTGCTCACCCGCCGGGGCGGGCGGGGCTGTGAGCTGAGGCTTGGGCTTCGGTCGGGGCACAGCGAGAGGACTGGGGTTGGCGGCGTGAACACAGTCTGAAGGGGGCTAGTGCGCCACAGCTAGCCGGGAGGGAGTCCGGGAAAAGTCTGGAGCTGCCGAAGAGGCAAGAGACTTTTTCTTCCCTGTTTGTTTCCTGGTGCGTGAGGAGAGGGGATTCAGAGCACTGCCTAAACGAGCTCCAGAGACGGGCGCGAGCCACGTCTATCAGCGCGGACCCCAGAAACGGGCATGAGACGCTAAGGCTGCTGCTGCCACCACCAAGAAGCCTGTGTGTGAGCACAGGTCACTCTCCACACCTCCCTTCCGGGGAGCCTGTGCAGCTCGCCACTGCCAGGGTCCCGGAATCCAGGGACAACTTCCCCGGGAGAACACATGGCGCGCCTCAGGCTGGTGCAACGTCACGCCGGGCTCTGCCGCCGCAGGCTCGCCCCGCATCCGTACCCCTCCCTCCCCGCCCCACCCCCCGGCCTGAGTGAGCCAGAGCCCCATAATCAGCCGCTCCTTTAACCCCCTCCTGTCTGGGTGAAGAACAGACTCCAGAGGGCAACCTACACGCAGAGGCGGGGCCAAATCCAAAGCTGAACCCCGGGAGCTGTGCGAACAAAGAAGAGAAAGGGAGATCTCTCCCAGCAGCCTCAGGAGCAGCAGATTAAATCTCCACAATCAACCTGATGTACCCCGCATCTGTGGAATACCTGAATAAACAACGAATCATCCCAAAATTGAGGCAGTGGACTTTGGGAGCAACTGCAGACTTGGAGTTTGCTGTATGCTACTGACAAGTTTCTGACTCTTATGTTTATCTTAGTATAGTTTTTAGTGCTGCTATCATTGGTGGATTTGTTTATTGGTTTGGTTGCTCTCTTCTTTTTTTTTAATTACTTTAAAAAATTTTTATTTTAATAATATATTTTTTTAATTTTAATAAATTTATTTCTTTTTTTTCTCCCTTTTCTTCTGAGCCACGTGGCTGACAAGGTCTTGGTGCTCCAGCCACGTATCAGGCATGAGCCTCTGAGGTGGGAGAGCTGAGTTCAGGACATTGGTCCACCAGAGACCTGCCGGCCCCACATAATATCAATCAGTGAGAGCTCTCCCAGAGATCTCCATATCAACGCTAAGACCCAGCTCCACTCAACAACCAGCAAGCTACAGTGCAGGACACCCCATGCCAAACAACTAGCAAGAAGGGAACACAACCACACCCATCAGCGGAGAGGCTGCTTAAAATCATACTAAGTTCACAGACACCCCAAAACACACGGTCCAGCCCACCAGAAACAAAGGATCCAGCTCCACCCACCAGAACGCAGGCACTAGTCCCCTCCACCAGGAAGCCTACACAACCCACTGAACCAACCTTACCCACTGGGGGCAGACACCAAAAACAATGGGAACTACGAACCTGCAGCCTGTGAAAAAGAGACCCCAAACACAGTAAGTTAAGCAAAATGAGAAGACACAGAAATATGCAGCAGATGAAGGAGCAAGGTAAAAACCCACCAGATCAAACAAATGAAGAGGAAATAGGCAGTCTACCTGAAAAAGAATTCAGAGTAATGATAGTAAAGATGATCGAAAATCTTGGAAATAGAATGGAGAAAATACAAGAAACGTTTAACAAGGACCTAGAAGAACTAAAGAGCAAACAAACAATGATGAACAACACAATAAATGAAATTTAAAATTCTCTAGAAGGGATCAATAGCAGAATAACTGAGGCAGAAGAACGGATAAGTGACCTGGAAGATAAAATAGTGGAAATAACTACCGCAGAGCAGAATAAAGAAAAAAGAATGAAAAGACTTGAGGACAGTCTCAGAGACCTCTGGGACAACATTAAACACACCAACATTCGGATTATAGTGGTCCCAGAAGAAGAAGAGAAAAGGAAAGGGTCTGAGAAAATATTTGAAGAGATTATGGTTGAAAACTTCCCTAACATGGGAAAGGAAAAACTCAATCAAGTCCAGGAAGAGCAGAGAGTCCCATACAGGATAAATCCAAGGAGAAACATGCCAAGACACATATTAATCAAACTATCAAAAATTAAATATAAAGAAAAAAATTAAAAGCAGCAAGGTAAAAGGAACAACTAACATACAAGGGAATCCCCATGAGGTTAACAGCTGATCTTTCAGCAGAAACTCTGCAAGCCAGAAGAGAGTGGCAGGACATATTTAAAGTGATGAAAGGGAAAAACCTACAACCAAGATTACTCTTCCCAGCAAGGATCTCATTCAGATTCCATGGAGAAATTCAAACCTTTATAGAAAAGCAAAAGCCAAGAGAATTCAGCACCACAAAACGAGCTCTACAAAAAATGCTAAAGGAACATCTCTAGGCAGGAAACACAAGGGAAAGAAAAGACCTACAAAAACAAACCCAAAACAATTAAGAAAATGGTAACAGGAACACACATATTGATAATTACCTTAAATGTAAATAGATTAAATGCTCCAACCAAAAGACATAGACTGGCTGAATGGATACAAAAACAAGACCCATATATATGCTGTCTACAAGAGACCCACTTCAGACCTAGGGACACATACAGACTGAAAGTGAGGGGATGGAAAAAAGGTAGTCCATGCAAATGTAAATCAAAAGAAAGCTGGAGTAGCAATTCTCAAACCAGACACAATAGACTTTAAAATAAAGACTATTACAAGAGACAAAGAAGGACACTACATAATGGTCAAGGGATCAATCCAAGAAGAAGATATAACAATTGTAAATATTTATGCACCCAACATAGGAGCACCTCAATACATAAGGCAAATGCTAACAGCCATAAAAGGGGAAATGAACAGTAACACAATCATAGTAGGGGACTTTAACACCCCACTTTCACCAATGGACAGATCATCCAAAATGAAAATAAATAAGGAAACACAAGCTTTAACTGACACATTAAACAAGATGGACTTAAATGATATTTATAGGACATTCCAACCAAAAACAACAGAATACACTTTCTTCTCAAGTGCTCATGGAACATTCTCCAGGATAGATCATATCTTGGGTCGCAAATCAAGTCTTGGTAAATTTAAGAAAATTGAAATTGTATCAAGTGTCTTTTCCGACCACAACACTATGAGACTAGATATCAATTAAAAGAAAAAAACCGTAAAAAATACAAACACATGGAGGCTAAACAATACACTACTAAATAACCAAGACATCACTGAAGAAATCAAAGAGGAAATCAAAAAATACCTAGAAACACATGACAATGATAACATGATGATCCAAAACCTATGGGATGCAGCAAAAGCAGTTCTAAGAGGGAAGGTTATAACAATACAATCCTACCTCAAGAAACAAGAAACATCTCAAATAAAGAACCTCACCTTACACCGAAAGCAATTAGAGAAAGAAGAACAAAAAACCCCCAAAGTTAGCAGAAGGAAAGACATCATAAAGATCAGATCAGAAATCAATGAAAAAGAAATGAAGGAAACAATAGCAAAGATCAATAAAACTAAAAGCTGATTCTTTGAGAAGAGAAACAAAATTGATAAACCATTAGCCAGACTCATCAAGAAAAAAAGGGAAAAGACTCAAATCAAAAAAATTAGAAATGAAAAAAGAGAAGTAACAACTGACACTGCAGAAATACAAAGGATCATGAGAGATTACTACAAGCAACTATATGCCAATAAAATGGACAACCTGGAAGAAATGGACAAATCCTTAGAAAAGCACAACCTTCCGAGGCTGAACCAGGAAGAAATAGAAAATATAAACAAACCAATCACAAGCACTGACATTGAGACTGTGATTTAAAAACTTCCAACAAACAAAAGCCCACAACCAGATGGCTTCACAGGCGAATTCTATCAAACATTTAGAGAAGAGCAAACACCTATCGTTCTGAAACTCTTACCATCTCATTGCAGCTTCTCCTTTGTCTTTGCATGTGGGGTATCTTTTTTGGTGAGTTCCAGTGTCTTCCTGTCTATGATTGTTCAGCAGTTAGTTGTGATTCCGGTGTTCTTGAAAGAGGGAGTGAGAGCATGTCCTTCTACTCCGCCATCTTGAACCAATCTCCTATTTATTGTTTTTTATTCACCTATATTTTCTAATTTATATCCTTCTACCAAAATATATATATCACTAGCGTAGTTGGTACAAGATACAGGAAGGGAGAGTATTCGCAGTTAAGAATTTTGATAACAGAATCTCATTGAAGACATAAATAAAAAGGGCATTATACAAAGGGCAGAAAAATTAGCATTTCAAGTGCTTTACTGCATCAAAACCATTCCCTCCTCTCAAAGAAGAAGGCGAAGGGTGAATAGTAAAAAGGTAGTTCTCAGTTTAAACATTGGCCATATTTTTATTCTTACCAATGAATGTTTTTCCGCAAAGTCAGTGTAAACTTAAAACGATGCCTTTTTGTTGTTAAGATGTCATCAGGCAAGTAGGACCGGTCTATGTGGAAAGCACTTTATTCACTTCCAGAAGAAGCAGATTTTGTGGGTAGATGTTGTACATGAGAACTTGTAACTGACTACTTAAAGATGATGGAATTAACAATCCCCTATCAGTAAACCAAGACCATGCAGTAAACCTGTTAAAACCCATTCAACACTATCGACAATGAGTACTTAAGGAGAACCTCTAGTGACAAAGAAAGAAGCAAACCTGTGACTACTGGAATGAGATCATCACTGTCAGCCTCTAGATTCTCCAGTTATGAAATTCTGAGGGTGCCAGAGCCTCCAGAATTCACAGTATCACTTGAATCACATGCATTCTTAGAGACAAACATTTCTGAGATTAACTACTAGCTCTGCCACATACCAGCTGGGCTAGTTTTTTGTCGTTGTTAATTAATTTTTTTAATTAATAGATTTGATTTCTTAGAGCAATTTAGGTTTACAGAAAAATTGAACAGAAAACACAAAGAGTTCTCATATACTCCCTTCCCAGTCCCAGAGTGTCCCCTATTATTAACATTTTGCATTAGTCTGGTATATTTGTTACAATTGATGAACCAATACTGATAAATTATCATTAATAAATTTATAATTTACATAGCATTCACTCTTAGTGTTGTACAATTCTATGGGTTTTTTCATGTGCTGCTTCATGACATGTATCTACCATTAGAGTATCATACAGAAGAGTTTCACTGCCCTAAAAATTCTCTGTGCTCTGCCTATTCATCCATTCCTTCCTCTAACCCCAGGCAACTACTGATCTTTTCACTGTCTCCATAATTTTGTCTTTCCCAGAATGTCATATAGTTGGAATCATATAGTATATAGCTTTTTCAGACTGGTTCCTTTCACTTAGTAATATGCACTTAAGATTCCTCCATGTCTTTTCATGGTTTGATAGCTCATTTCTTTTTATAACTGAATGGTGGGCTAGTTCCTGAAATTCTTTGAATATCATTTTCTCATATGTCATAGGAATAATAGTGCCCACTTTGAAGGGTTGTTGCGAATGTTCTATGAGATGATGTATATAAAGTTCCTGGCAGATACCATATATTCAATAAACATCGTTTCCTTTCCTCACTAATTTGGATAAGGACAATGTGGCAGGCTGAATAATATCTCCCCAAAAGATGTCAACATCCTAATTCCTGTGAATAAGTTATCTTACATAGAAAAAGAGATTTTGCAGATGTGATTAAGACTCTTGAGATAGATTATCCCGGATTATCTGATGGGCCCAATGTAATCACAAGAGTCCTTATAAGAAGGATACATGCAGGTTAGAGACCAAGACAGTGATGAGGAAAGCAGATGGGGTGATAAGGCATGAGCCAAGAAGTGTGGGCAGCCAGAAGCTGGGAAAGGCAAGGAATGTATGGATTCTCCCTAAAGCCTCCAGAAGGAACACAGCTCTACTGATGCCTTGATCTTAGCCCTCTAACACCCATATCAGACTTCTGACCTCCAGAACTGTAAGATAATAAATGTGTGTTGTTTGGCTGTAATTTGTTACAGCAGCAATAGGAAATGAATACAGGTGATGAACCTCAACATCCTCTTTCACTTGCTTCTAGTATGTCTCCCCACACAGAGGCTAGACACCTAAATCCTACATTTCCCAGAATTTCTTGCAGCTGGGGCTCTGATCTCATACTTAACCCAACGAGAAGCCCTTGTGCACATTTTGGAGCATGAAAGTGAGGCTTTCGGCTGCTTTGGGCTGAATTTCAGTGGAAGACAAGGTTGTGAAGATGTACATCTACAGCAGCACTCGGCTGGGAGCTCTCAACTCCCAGCTTCCTGGGAATCAACAGCAGAGGAGGCAACGGCAGATTTCTCATCCAGCTTCAGCCTACTGATTCCCCACCTTCATGGAAGAAGTAGTTGCTCCCCTGGCTAAGTTCTGCTATGTCCTGACAGTCATTCCCAAAGGCCCATCTAGACCCTGCTCCACAGCCTTTCCATTGATTTCCTAAGCAGCTAATGCTCTCTATTAAAGCTCATTGTGCTTAAAAGAACTAGAAATGTTTCTTCTTTGCTACAATTGAACTCTGGTTGATACAACCTCTATTCTTACCATCCCAGGAGAGGCAGAATTTCACCTGGGAGGGCCGGATGTACAACAGCCAGCAGGCAGCTCTACCTTGGTCTCAGAACCAACCAACTTTTCCCTCCTATGGCTGTGTTAAGTCCTTAACTCCCTTTTCTTTAACCAGACCTTCTCAATTATGATTCTTCCTCTTAAATTGGATCAATAATTTCATAATTTTGGAGGGTCTGGGAAGTAAAGATTACTTTAAAAAATTTAAAGACATTGTATAAGGTAATGTCTCTCAGCCTTATGAAAAGAATTTTTAAATTACCTACACTGAAGGAGAAATATGTGATTGGTATTACTGCTTTCATAAGAGAGATGGATTTTTTTTTAAAGTTAGAAAAGCTTTCAGTCATTTACTTATATTGATTTAGATGCCTGGTTTTGAAAGATACTCCTTTTTTATGTGACTCTTCAACCATGTGAATGCTTCTGAAAATGTGTGTCACCCACAACTGTCAACATAGGATTCCAGATTTCCCAGAAATCATTTTGAATTGTGTGAAAAATTTAACCCCCCCCCCAAAAAAAATTTAACACATATATCTCATACTAAAGAAAACATGGTGTGCTATAACTTCCAACTATGCTACAGGAGAATAAGTGCTGGGGAAATCACAGTCACTGGAATTAACAAATTAGTTAAACTAAGTTCCATAAAACTTCCGCTATCTTTCTAGGGCTCCATCCTGGTCTGGTGTCCTCACTAGTGTTCTACTCCTTTGTTTTTTTTTTGTTTTTTTTTTGTTTTTTTTAAAGGGCTTCAAATGCTTGGCTTTTATTTATTTATTTATTTATTTTTGGCTGCGTTGGGTCTTTGTTTCTGTGCGAGGGCTTTCTCTAGTTGCGGCAAGCGGGGGCCACTCTTCATCGCGGTGCGCGGGCCTCTCACTATCGCAGCCTCTCTTGTCGCGGAGCACAGGCTCCAGACGCGCAGGCTCAGTAGTTGTGGCTCAACGGCCCAGTTGCGCCGTGGCATGTGGGATCTTCCCAGCCCAGGGCTCGAACCCGTGTCCCCTGCATTAGCAGGCAGATTCTCAACCACTGCGCCACCAGGGAAGCCCTACTCCTTTGTTTTTGAAAGGCTTAGAACAGGACTCAATGACATTTTTCTAAACAGAGCCAGCTAGCAAATGTTTCGGGCTTTGTGGCTCATATGGTTTCTGTCCCAACTATTCAATCCCACCCTTGTAGCACAAAAGCATTCAATGCATAACAAATGAGCGTGGCTGTGTTCCAATAAAACTTTTTGTAGACACTTAAATTTGAATTTTTATAAGATTCCCATGTCTGGCTTTTTATTTTAAAATGTAACACCATTCTTGAAGGCTCTCGGGCTGTACAAAAGCAGGCAGCAGGTCAGATTTGGCCCACAGGATGTGGTTTGCCAACCTCTCCTGGAAACCTGGCCATGCCCACTCCAACTTACCTTAAAATTCTCACCAGGGTAAAGTCTTGGTGACCAGCCTTGATGGAGATTTTGCCTCCAAAAATCCAAAGTTTCCTGGGAGAGGAGGAATGATTTTACATTTGTCTTCTCTACCTAGTGCTCAATCCTTCATAGTTTAGCTGCCAGCTATCATTCCAGGTCCATCTCCTCCTCCTTCTACCCCCCAAAGCAGCTTCCACATGTCACATAATCTGCCTCTAGTCACACCTGACTACCTGCCTTTCCCAGTAAGTCAGGCAGCTGTAAACCTCCGTGACTGTTCACGCTCTTCCCTCCAACTAGAACGACCTGGTCCACATCTCTATCTCATAGACTTTTTGTTGTTGTTCCTCAAGACCCTGTTCAATGTCACTTTTACTTTCCCCAGAAAAGTGAGGTGAGGACAATGACTGTCACATGGTCAACACACATAGAATTGGGTGAGTGAACGTACAGACTCAGGTGGGGTATCCTGGCTGGTGGAAAGGGGGCTTCAGAGAGTCGTGGCATAGGATAAGGTGCTCCATCTGCAAAGTGACGATGACAGAAATGGGGGGATGAGAAGGGGGTACTGATGACAAATAGCTTGCTTCTCAATATTTCCAAAGCCTACTTTGTCCAAAGGAATGAGAGTAGTTTGGCTCAACAGGAAGAATGGATGCCAGATGCTGACGCTCCAGGGTGTGTGCTGCTGCTGGCCGCTCTCCGCAGCTCAGACTCACCCTTGCCCTGGTACATGTTTATCAGGGTCACCACTGGGATTTCATGGGAACTCTTACAGAGCTGGCCTTTACCATTTTTAATAAACATCCCAATTCCTTTTCTTTCCTTTTTTATAAGAAAGCTAAAATAAACTTTGAGTCTCTAAAGAATTTGTTCATAATCAATGACTCTCAAGAAGGTGAAAGAAACAGAAAGATTAATTTTTAGGATGGAGAGTGGAAGGGCAAATTTCAGATAAATGAAGATGTTGTCATCTTTTTAAATTTCATAAAGATAAAATAGCAACTTGATGTAATTGCAAAAATGAGTCACAGGCCTTTGTCACCATGAGCCATCTTTATCTGACCACTTGGATAATTAGAAAGTAAAATTCTATAATCTTTAGGTTTTAAGTGGGCTAGAGCGCTTCAGATTCTAACACCATACAAATATCAGCTTTTTATTTTTAACCACATTTTACCAACCTTTTCTAAAAATGAAGACTGAACAGATCCTAGACTTGCTTATGATGGTCCAATCCTGCTCTCTTTATCTCAACTTTACCTATATTTTCTGCACAAAACACCTGCTGAGCTATACCAGCTTCTAGTTTCTTGCATCTTCTGTTATGAGTTCCTGAACATTATTATCCCGAAGATTATTATAAGATAATGAAACATTTGCAGAAAGTTTTGCATATATTTTCTCCTTTGACAGCATTGTAGTTTGCACTCATAAAGATTTTCAGCCAAGAAATTCTAATGTAAATCTAACAGTTTGGCCATTAATGATCATAAGTGTCACATCTAAGAAACAATTCTGGTTGGAGTTATTTATTATAAGCAATCAAAATGTGCCATTATAGTCCTAATTACAATATTTACTCAGATGGCCTTATTTATCCACCAGAAAACAATAATGCCAGGCAGCTGCTAGAACTTCTACACTAGGCATGTGAGAAACATGAAGTCCTTGTACATTGGAATGATGTCCTTAAAGAGAAATACATTTATAAAACACTTGGTTGATAATAATAGTAAAATCTTATCAATGCATTGATTGCACTTTCATATATATGCAGCAGGTTGAATGGATGAGACACAAAGGAACTAAGAGAAGCTTCTGTTCCTGAAAGATGGTAGAATAACATGGATTGCTGCCATAGCCCCACCTCCAGGTCAACTCTGGAACAAGTAACTGTGTTGCTCACCACTCTAGTTTCAGCTCTGTTTTAGTCTTTTTTTAAATTTAGGACTTATTTTCATTGAGTTTAGCAATGATTTTAAAGCATATTGCTCTAATTTATCCATCGTTTGGGTATTTTGTGGTAAGAGGGCATTTCAAAGTAGTTAGTCTTGTGAAACTCACAGAAATAGAAATCTAATAAAATCTGCTTTTAAAACTGGATTCTGTATCAGGATTACTTTCAACTTTTACAGTGAAGCCTGTGATAAACGTGCTTCTTTTCTTGGTTATAACTTTACATTAATTTTTATCTTTTTTATCAGAGTAATGTATGTCCTTTTTTTAAAGTCATATAGTGAATTTTCTAGACAGAGACAGGCAGATCAGAGAGACAGACAGACATTCCAGGAAATCTTTAAATCCCAGAATTAACAACTGAAGCCATGTCATCCTCCTTCCATGCCCCCAGGGAACCTATGTCTCCATCCAGGACCTGCCAGGATGCATCAAGGATGCCAGGATCCTCAGGGCACCATCTCCATCTTTGGGGACCTGTGCTTCATTGTCAACCAGAAATCCCTCCTCCAATTCCTCTAGAGAAGACAATTTTGCTCAAAGAAATATTTCCATACAGTTTAGGCAATTCCATTAATTCTCACAGGAGCACATCCTCTGAAGAGAATGAGCTATGCTTTTTATAATCAGTGATAGTTAACCTTCATACATACATTTGCTCCTTGTAATAGCCAAGTGATGTCCTCATTCTGTGTCTTGTTTAGGTTGAGGTTTGGGATATTCCAGGAGCTTGGGCCTTAAGAAAGAAGATGGCAGCTTGACAGAGTGGCTGCTTTGGCACACAGATTTGGTATCTCAACAGACGGATGTTGAGATGGGCTTTGCATACCCACCACCATCCAGGGTTCCTTTATTTCAATCTGCTAAGATGACCTAATTTTTGAAATATATAATTATTTTGTAAAATTGTCATTGCGTGGGGGGTGGGGGTGGAAATGAGTAAGACTAGCATACAAACATGCAGGGACTTTTCAAAGTGAGAAAAATCAAGTAAAGACTCAACCCCAGGAACTGGCTCAGCCAGTCTTTCCCTCAGTTCTCTCACTGTCTTAATCTTTATACAGCTGTGGAGAGAGGGCTTACAGAGGTCTAACAGGGCCAGAGTTCTCCACTAAGCTTCCAGAAAGTTCAAGAGACAAGTAGCTTCATAAATTGCCAACATATGTGGAAAACAGTATGGAAGTTCCTTAAAAAACTTAAGATAGAGCTACCATGTGATCTAGCAATCCCATTATTGGACATATATCTGGAGAAAACTCTAATTTGAAAAGGTATATGCACCCCTATGTTCATAGCAGCACTATTTACAAGAGCCAAGACATGGAAGCAACCTAAATGTCCATGAACAGATGAATGGATAAAGAAGATGTGGTGTACACACACACACACACACACACACACACACACACACACACACAATGGACTACTACCCGGCCATAAAAAAGAATGAAATAATGCCATTTTCAGCAACATGGATGGACCTAGAGATTGTCATACTAAGTGAAGTAAGTCAGAGAAAGACAAATATATGTTATCATTTATATATGGAATCCAAAATATGATACAAATGAACTTATTTACAAAACAGAAACAGACTCACAGACATAAAAAACAAACTTTTGGTTACCAAAGGGAAAAGGGGTCAGGGGAGGGATAAATTAGGAGTTTGGGATTAGCAGATACAAACTACTATATATAAAATAGATAAACAAGGTCCTACTGTATAGCCCAGGGAACTATATTCAGTATCTTGTAATAAACTATAATGGAAAAGAATACATATAAAACTGAATCACTTTGCTGTACACCAGAAACTAACACAACATTGTAAATAAACTACACTTCATTTTTTAAAAAAATTGCCAACATAGAAACCAGAAGTTTGGAGTTCAGACGTCGGGGAGCAATCTCTGACCCTGGATCCCATAGTGGGGAATAGCAGGTACTAGTTTCCAAGACCCTGATGCTTCATTGATGAAGACTGCTTCATGCCTCTTAGCTCAGGATTAATCATAAAGGGCAGCAGTCCACTCTGCTGCCCTTTGTGATTAATCCTGAGCTAAGAGGGTGGAGGAGGGTGGACCCCCTCCTCCAGCCCTGTGAGTGTACAGGTGGGAAGCTGTCAGGGAGGCAACTCTGGGCCTTGTTCACCTCCTGCCCCAAATAAAGGTGCTCTTTGGTGACCTGCTTCCCCTCTATCTCAACCACAGTGAGCCTCAAGCATCTGAGCAATATGGCGGGTGAATGTGTGTGCAGTAAGCTTGGCCATCTCCTGTTGGGCACTGCAGACCTAAACGAGGTGAGGAGGTAAAGCATCTCCTCTCTCTCCCTTTTCTTTCCCCAACAGGAGGATGCCAGAGGGTAAGGAAGGCAGATGAAAGGTCTTGTCAGAGGCAGGGGAGGAAGGAGGATATTCCATTTTCAAGCTTCAGCAAGAAATCTTTGCCTCTCTCCAAGTGGCACTCAAGTCACTCTCCAGCTGTGTGGTGAAAACTGGACTCAAAGCCATGGACATGAAAAGCACATCCTAGCCTGGGCAAGCTCACCCACCCACCCACCCACTCATAACAACAGCTCCAGTGCAGCTCAGGCACAGGAACATTTTCCTGAAAACAGTTTGCTTTGTGAACTCTAGGAATTCTAGGGAGCCAGTATCCAGTGAACAAAGAGCTGAGAGTATATGTCTCGAGTTGGGGGTATTGCTCTGCTGGTCCCTAGGAGGACCGGTGCAAGGCATAAGAGGGTATGTTGTATTTGTGGCATTAATATATCTGGGAACAAACTGCAAACTGGTCTATGAGGTCTCCCTTCCGGGTGGGCATCTTCCCAGAGAGGAGGCCCTCCCCAGAGGGTAACTCCTTAGTGATTAGTTACTCCATGGTAACTCCTTAGTGATTTCATGCAAGACAAAAGTATCACCTGTCCACCAATAGTGGGGGTGTTCATGGTATAGCCTCAGAGTGCCCGAGGATGAATGAGACAAAAAGTGAGAGGAAGCATGATGGATATTTGGGTGAGAAAGGAAGGAAAGGAATAAAAAGGAGAATAGGAATAAAAAGGAATAAAAAGGAGAAAGAATAAAGCATCCCGGGAGAAGTGTAAATGGGTTTATCTTTGTGCACAAAAACAACAACTGCATGGATATTGGCAGATACAGCATTGCCCTGATTGGGGAAGCCATGCTGAATGACAGTGTGTCCTTGATCCTGACTATTTGCCCATCGGGGTTGGGTCACCACCTTGTCACCTTAATGTACTTGAAGGAGCCATGACAGATTTCCTCAAGGGACACCTGCAGCAATGAACCACAGCTTGGTCCTGACCCTTCTGCTGAGGATACAGGGGTCCTGGGACTTGCCTAGGAACCTTACTCAGCTCATTAAGATTAGAGTGACCAAAGTCGCCCAATGGTTCCGCATTCTCACCCACATCTATGTCATCTGGAACAAAGCTGTTGAAGGACTGAGTAAGGTGCCCATCTGCATAGATTCTGAAGGGGTTGAAGCAAGACTAGAGACTTGGGAGCTTAATTTCTGCTTTTCATAATCTATTTATTAATACTGCATTTCCATCATTGCATTTGCTTTTACTGACTTGAAGTTCAGAGATACTCAGTCATCCATTAGCTAGGGAAGCACTAGAGACTAGAGACTCAGGGGATGAGACTCCCATGCCAGTGATCTTTTTCATGTACCTAAGCCTCAAGGACTTCTTACCAAAGGAGTTTGTAGCCTGAAAGAGCTTAGAGACTGGCCTTGGGTCACATAGAAAGAATTCTTGGCTCTCATATCTTTGTGTATCTCCACATACAGATAGGGAGTGAAGCAATCAAACTGGATTTCCATGCTCCTGGTAGCTAGTATCATATCTGTCCCAAATGGAGAGAGGGGAATGTCCAAGAGAGATGCCCCAGTCTTACTCTGCTTCCAGCACTGTGTTTCCCCTTTCCTTCTTCACATGGGGAAAGCAGAGGGACCAAATAAACAGGAAAGCTAATTGGCTAAGCCACGGTCCCCAACATTTTTGGCACCAGGGACCGGTTTCGTGCAAGACAATTTTTCCATGGAGGCAGCGTGGGTGGGGGTTCAGGCGGTAATGCCAGCGATGGGGAGCGGCAGATGAAGCTTCACTCACTCGCCCGACGCTCACCTCCTGCTGTGCGGCCTGAGGGTTGGGAACCCCTGCACTAAAGAATGGCACAAAATAAATGCCCTGTGTTCACAATCAAAGCTCACAACATGCTATGAACCAAGGGGCCATCATGCACCTTGTACAGAGTTGTGCTTCAGGAGGTTCTGCTGACATTAAACTCAACAGGAATGGAGCTTTCTGGAGTTATACTAAGCCTTACACCTACATCTAATGTCAGGGCTATGAAAACTCATGAATGGCTACACACCTGTTATCCATCACCATCCAGACTCTCATTGGGAGGAGTCTTTAGCTGAGCATTTCTGAGAGAAAGGTGATGAGGCTGAGAATAGTGCTTGGTTGAAAGACGAAGAGCTTTCCAAGGTTATCAGGGGCTCCAGGAGCTCGAGGAAAGGCATATGGAGATGTGCTCAACAAGCATGTGTCCTTCATGGATGTGCCCAAGGATGCAGCAGGATTTCTGATGGGGTGAGCTGGTGTGTTTGCTGGAGGGACTAAACAACAATCATCACCGTTTTGGGGGTTACACCCTTGGCATAGAGGCTGTAGAACCACTCACCTTGTAAATGAACCATATGGGTTTACACAAAGAGCTTCCAGTAGCAACAATTATGGGCCAAAGATTAGAAGATCTTTCCTAAGTATTTTATGGAAATGTATACCTTGCTAAAGAAAAAACACTGCCCATAATACTGCCTGATATGGGGTGTCTTCTCACTCTAGTAAATTGGGTTTTAGAGCCTAATGTAATTCAGTTTTGAAAAGTTAAGCTATGTGATGCTTCTCTCATCTCAGTATTGTTGAACGAATTTATGCTCTTCTATTTATTACATCATTTAATATTTACAACTCTTTGAAGTAATAAGTACTGCTTAACTTCTAAACAGAAGAGTAAATGGAGGCACAGAGAGGTAAATATATATTTAGTGGGCTAGAATAGAAGGAGCCCAAGGATGAAGAACTTCCTTTTTACTGTGAGGAGTCATTTAAATGCAAATGATAGAAAAGAAAATTCAACTGTTCTAAACAAAAAAAGTGAATGTATTAACTCTGTGATTGACAAATCTGGAACTAGGGCTGTATTCAGACCTCAGGGTTGTTCCAGGAGCTCAACTGATATCCTCAGGTTCAGTTTCTCTCTCTCTTGGCTCTATTCTTATGTGCTTTTCTACCAGCAAGTTCAAAGTGAGATTCTCTTAGGTGTAAGTGCAGCTGAAAATGTGTTGCCTGTTTCACAAGAGTCCCTGCAAAAGTCTTATTTTTCCTTGCTGGGTCACATGCCCATCACTGAATCAAGGTAGTCTCCCTAGAAATGATTTTTGTTTGTTAGATTGGTTTCCACTATATTGCAAGGAGCTGTACTCTCTTGGTTGCCACAAAATTCTTAATTGATCTGAGTTCAAAACAGACATAAAAACATATAAACAAATCACTCACAATCAGATTCTCTGTTATCTGTCACTCAGTGGAAAGTAAATCTCTATAAAACATTAATCCATTTACAGAAATCATTAAATAGACCATAAAACTAAATTCCCAATCATTGCTGTCACTAATGGGAAATACCTTTTCACCTGCAAACCAAAAAAATTTTTTTTACTAAAATTAATAGAGAGGGGGAAAAATCTAGAGAATGGAGATTGAACAAAAGTAAAATTTGTATTGCTGCTTGAGATTCATCTTTGTAAGGTAAGAAAAGACATAATGGGCTGAAGCTTCCCATGAGGTGCACGTTCCAGGCAATGTAGCCTCGTTGGCTGCATCAGGTGACACCAGTGCACACCTCAGTGAGCTCCAAAGCTGTTAAAAGATTATTTTTGAAAGAAGGTGTAATCATGATTCTCAAGCAGGTATAAAATGAACACTTGTGAAAGGTTTAACTAATTAATTAATGAGGGAACAAGAAAGTATTCTGATTGGTTCAAAGGAGAATTCCAAAGAAATACATGTACCTAGGCAGACAAGGAATGATGAAATGAATTTAGATATGGATGAAAAACGGGTCTGTTCATAGGGCAATAACCAATTGCATTCCACTGGACACAAGTGCTTTAATACCTATGGACAAGAATCATTTGTATTAGTATCAGTTTGACACAACTTACAGAGCTGTAAAATAGCTCAAAGACCATGAAAATACAAAAATCTGTTGCATTTCTATACAACACTAATAATGAACTATCAGATAGAAAATTAAGAAAACAATCCCATCTACAGTTGCATCAAAAAGAATAAAATACCTAGGAATAAATTTAACCAAGGAGGTGAGAGACCTGTACACTGAAATCTATAAGACAGTGATGAAAGAAATTGAAGAAGACACAAAGAAATGGAAAGGTATTCCATGTTCATGGATTAGAAGAACTCATACTGTTAAACTGTCCACACTACCCAAGGCAATCTACAGAGTCAGTGCAATCCCTATTAAAATTTCAATTGCATTTTTTAACATCTTTATTGGAGTATAATTGTTTTACAATGGTGTGTTAGTTTCTGCTTTATAACAAAGTGAATCAGTTATACATATACCTATGTTCCCATATCTCTTCCCTCTTGCGTCTCCCTCCCTCCCACCCTCCCTATCCCAGAGAAAAATTGCATTTTTCACAAAAATAGAACAAACAATCCTAAAATTTGTATGGACCCACAAAAGACCCTAAATTGCAAAAACAATCTTGAGAAAGAAGAACAAAGCTGGAGGCATCACACTAGCTGATTTTAAACTACATTGTAAGTTATAGTAATCCAAACAGTACGGCATTGGCATAAAAACAGATATATATATATAGATAGATAGATATAGAGATAGAGATAGATAGATAGATAGATAGATAGAGATATATATATGGAACAGAATAGAGAGCCCAGAAATAAACTCATGCACGTATGGTCAATTAATTTATGACAAAGGAGCCAAGAATACATAATGGGAAAAGGACAGACTCTTCAATAAATGGTGTTGAGAAAGCTAGAAAGGCACATGCTAAAGAATGAGACTGGACCATTATTTTACACCATAACAAAAAGCTAACTCAAAATGGATTAAAGACTTGAATGTAAGACCTGAAATCATGAAACTCCTAGAAGAAAACATAGGTAAGCTCTTTGACATCGGTCTCGGCAAAGATTTTTTAAAATATGACACCAAAAGCAAAAGCACAAAAGCAAAAGTAAACAAGTGGAACTACATCAAACTAAAAAGTTTCTGCACAGCAAAGGAAACCATCAACAAATGAAAAGTCAACCTTCTGTATGGGGGAAAATATTTGCAAATCATATATTTGATAAGTAATTAATATTCAAAATATATAAATGGGACTTTCCTGGTGGTTAAGACTCTGCACTTCCATTGCAAGGGGCATGGGATCGATCCCTGGTCAGGGAACTAAGATTCCCCCATGCCCCATGGCACGGGCAAGAAAAAAAAAAAAAAAAATATATATATATATATATATATATATCTCATACGACTCAATAGCAAAAAGAAAAAACAAACCCAATCTAATTTAAAAATGGGCAAAGGGTCCGAATACATATTTTCTAAAGAAGACATACAGTTCACCAACAGGTATATGAAAAGGTGCTCAACATCACGAATCATCAGGGAAATGCAAATCAAAACCACAATGTGATCTCACCTCACACCTATTAGAATGGCTACTATGAAAAAGACAAGAAATAACAAACGTTAGCAAGGATGTGGGAAAAAAAGGAACCCTCGTGCTCCCTTATGTTCATCGCAGGACTATTTACAATAACCAAGATATGTAAATGACCTAAGTGCACAGCAATGAATGAATGGTGTATATATGAATGAAATACTACTCAGTCATAAACAAAGATGAAATCTTGCCATTTGTAACAATATGGATGGACCTTGAGGGTATTAGGCCAAGTGAAGTAAGTCAGATGGAGAAAGGCAAATACCATACAATTTCATCCATATGTGGAACATAAATAAATAAATAAACCAAACAAACAAAAAAACCACTTAGATACTTAGAATAGATTAGTGGTTACCAGAGGGGAAGGGAGTGGGGGGAGGGCAAAATGGGTAAAGAGAGTCAACTGTATCATGACAGACAGAAACTAAACTTTTGCCGATGAGCACACTGTAGAGTATACAGAAGTCAAAATATAATGTACACATGAAACTTATATAATGTTATAAGCCAATGTTACTGATAATAAATAAATATAAAAATTGTTTAAAAAAGACTACCAGGGAGAGAGAATTGAAATGAAAAAAGAAGTTATTAAAGAAATAGCAAAAGAAAGTCCCCCAGAACTGAAAGACACATGTCTCTAGACTGAAAAAGTGGAGCCTATTCTACAAATTTCTAACAGGGGAAAACAGGTTACATGACCATCAGCCTTCTCAGAAGCAGCACTAGAATTTAATGGAGAAACGCCTTCAAAATTGTGATACAGAGATAGTTTCAACCTAAAATTTTATACCCAACCAATATATCCTACTTCAGTTATTATAAGACCTAGTTTTTTCACATACAAAAATCTTTAAAATTGGAATGCACCTTGCAATCACTGTCAGCCAGGTGGCAGCAAGACCTGGTTGTGTTCCTTTGATACATTCTGATAAAATTAATACAGAACCAACATCAAAGCATCAAGAGTGAGAGTAAAATAAAGACATTTTCAGACCTAGCCAGATTTGACTTACCTTCAATACACTCTATCTAGGGCTGCAATAACAAATTACCAAAAACTAGGTGACTCACTACAACAGAAAATTATTCTCTTCCAGTTCTGGAGGCTAGAAGTCCAAAAATCAAGGTGTCAACAAGACTGGTTTCTTCTTGAGGGCTCAGAAGGAAAATCTATTCAATGCCTCACTTCTAGACTGAGGCTTTTGCTAAATTCTTGGCGTTCTCGGTTTGTGGCAGCATAATTTCAATCTCTGCCTTCATTGTCATATGGCATCCTTCTTGTGTATCTGTCTGTGTCTCCTCTCTTCTTACAAGGACACCGGTCATTTTGGATTAGGGGCCACCCTAATGACTTCATCTTAACTTAGCTACATCTGCAAAGACCCTATTTTCAAATCAGGCCACATTCACAGGTATCACTTAGAAATTAAGCATATCTTTTGGGGGAACACAATTCAACCCACTACACTTTCTAAAGGCTTTATGAAAGATATGTTCCAAAAAAGAATCAATGAACCAAAAACAAGGAAGACAAAAGATCTAGGAAATCAGGGATTCCTGGTAATATAAAGCCCCAGGATGACAACTAAAGCATGTGTCCAGGATGACAGCTGGGTGGGAGAACTGAAAAGCAAGCAATCCAGTTTAGAGGATGGAGAGGTTTGAGAAGAAGTAAGGGAAACTCATGGACCACTTGATATACTTAGGCATGTGGGAAAAAAATCTTTTGAGAGACATAAAATATATCTAAAGGGGAAATGTAAGGATAAGCACACAAAAATATGCAAGTTTTTAGAACTGGCAATTAACTCTAGGAAAAATGAAGTGTTACACAAAAAGGGAGAAATAGTAATTTTAAAATACTTGGCTCTGCCATGAATAATATTTACATAATCATAATAATATAAGCACTGAATTCTGATTTAATCCAGAAATTCTTTGCAAGAATGGAGAACGGAAAGGGAGTGACTTTTTTGTGTGTGTGTGTGGTACACAGGCCCCTCACTGTTGTGGCCTCTCCCGTTGCGGAGCACAGGCTCCAGACACGCAGGCTCAGCGGCCATGGCTCACGGGCCCAGCCACTCCACGGCATGTGGGATCTTCCCGGACCGGGGCAAGAACCCGTGTCCCCTGCATCGGCAGGCAGACTTTCAACCACTGCGCCACCAGGGATGCCTGGGAGTGACATTTAAGAGGGTGAAATTCTCATCTATCCTAACAGGAAATCAATAGATAACGCCAAGATGAAAATAAATCATTATAAGCATAATCTTAAGAATTACGTAAATCAGGGACTTCCCTGGTGGCGCCGTGGTTGGGACTCCGCCTGCCAATGCAGGGGACATGGGTTCGAGCCCTGGACCGGGAGGATCCCACATGCCACGGAGCAACTGGGCCCGTGCACCACAACTGCTGAGCCTGCGCTCTGGAGCCCGTGCACCACAGCTGTTGAGGCCCTCATGCCTGGAGCCCATGCTCCACAACAAAAGAGGCCACCACAGTGAGAGGCCCGCACACTGCAACGGAGTAGCCCCTCTAACTGCAACTAGAGAGAAAGCCCATGTGCAGCAACGAAGACCCAACACAGCCAAAAACAAAACTGGAAAAAAAAAAGAATTACATAAATCAGTACAAAACGAAGTAACTAAGATGGTTAAAATGTTCGCCTCTAGAGTGTGACTGGTGAAAGAGATTACCATATGCAGTTATAATACCTTTGGTAGTATTTGATTGTTTTCAACTTTTATTAAAAATACTTTTTTTTTTTTTTTGCGGTATGCGGGCCTCTCACTGTTGTGGCCTCTCCCGTTGTGGAGCACAGGCTCCGGACGCGCAGGCTCAGTGGCCATGGCTCACGGGCCCAGCCGCTCCGTGGCATGTGGGACCCTCCCGGACCTGGGCACGAACCCGCGTCCCCTGCACCGGCAGGCGGACTCTCAACCACTGCGCCACCAGGGAAGCCCTAAAAATACTTTTAAAGGGACTTACCTGGTAGTAAGTGGTTAAGAATCCTCCTGCCAATGCATGGGACACGGGTTCAATCCCTGGTCCGGGAAGATCCCACATGCCACAGAGCAACTAAGCCCATGCCCCACAACTACTGAGCCTGCCCTCTAGAGCCTGTGAGCCACAACTACTGAGCCCACGTGCCATAGCTACTGAAGCCCACGCACCTAGAGCCCATGCTCTGCAACAAGAGAAGCCACCACAATGAGAAGCCCACGCACCACATCAAAGAATAGCCTCTCTTGCTGCAACTAGAGAAAACCGGCACACAGCAACAAAGACCCAATGCAGCCAAAAATAAATAAATAAATATTTAAAAAATGATTTTAAAGCATTTTTAAAGGAAAAGATTAATAAGAGGGAAAAATGTGTGCTCTGTGCGAAACCTAGCCCAGCTCCCTCAGAGAATTATTTCTTCCTTCACTGAACCCCAGTAAGACTTTATACGCTGTGCCATGATAGCCCTTCTCACATTGTACAGCCATTTACAGCCATTTAATAATCCCTATGCCCCTCTGTGCTGACTCCTTCTTCCTGTCTCCTCTAGCCCACCACCATTTATGAGTTGCTCCAGTCACAGTAGAAACAATTCATTTGCAGTTTTGCCTCCTCCACTCTTGACTGTGAGATTCTGGAATTTCTTATTCATGTCTTTCTCATGTGGCTAGTTCAAATCACAAAACATAGTAGGTGCTCAGTGAATGTTTATTGAATAAATAAATCTGATAAAATATTGAATGAATAAGTGAATCTCTGTTTCTGAGAATCTCAATAGAGCCTACAAATGTATTTTCCATCCATTAAATATTCATAAAGAAGACAGCAAAGTTTCCCGTAAGAACTGTCATCTGTTCTTTAGGAAAAGTTTTAGTTGTCTTATTACAATGTAAAAAAACAACATTGTTAAATGTAAGATGACTGAGAATTCCACATACCCATCAGTGTCAAAAATGTGAGATGTTTCAGAGGTGCAGGCTCCCAAACTCATTATAACTGAAAATCAGCTTTAAATGGTACACCAACTATATGTAACAGTAATTGTTACCAGACCCCCTTCAATTGGTGAGACCACCTTATCAGAGAGGCATCTCCTGAGCACCCTCATTAAAACTGTCACCCTCACCCCCCTCATCACCACTACTGGAACTCCCTGTCCTTTCCACCTCTACTTTTCCCTCTAGTATTTTCCTACAACCAGGGAAGCTCACCTGAGCTTTGGTGTCCAGAGTCTTTATTAGGGCACCATGGTCAACACAAAAACTTTCTTGGACGATGGGCATATTCTGTCTTGACACAGGTAATGGCTACATGAGTGTATATACACTTGTCAAAAACCTTGAGCTGGACACTTAAAAATTTGTGCATTTTACTGTATATAGATTACACTTCAGTAAAGTTCTCTTAGCATTAAAAAATTAAAGAGTGCAAATGATAAAATTTGTGCAATTTTCTGTGTTATATGATGCAATAAAACATTTTTTAAAAAGATGCTCACACTACTATATTTAAAATAGATAACCAGGGCTTCCCTGATGGCACAGTGGTTGAGAGTCTGCCTGCCGATGCAGGGGACACGGGTTTGTGCCCTGGTCTGGGAAGATCCCACATGCCGCGGAGCAGCTGGGCCTCTGAGCCATGGCCGCTGAGACTGCGCGTCCGGAGCCTGTGCTCTGCAACGGGAGAGGCCACAACAGTGAGAGGCCCGCGTACCGCAAAAAAAAAAATAGATAACCAACAAGGTCCTACAGTATAGCACAGAGAACTCTGCTCAATATTCTGTAATAACCTAAATGGGAAAATAATTTGAAAAAGAATAGATATATGTATATGTATAACTGAACCACTTTGCTGTACACCTGAAACTAACACAACATTGTAAATCAACTATAGTCCAATATAAAATAAAAATTAAAGAAAAAGAGATGCTCCTCATGAAACTCCAACTACAAGTAGCTATTGTGGACTGAATTCTTGTGTTCCCTCGAAATTCATATGTTGAACTCCTAACCCCAGTGTGGATGTATTTGGAGATGGGGCCTATAAGGAAGTAATTAAGGTTAAATGAGGCCTTAAGGGTGGGGTCCTGGTCTAATAGGATTAGTGTCTTTATAAGAAGAGACACCAGAAAGCTCTCTCTCTCTCTCTCTACACAAAGACAAGGTCACATGAGCACACAGTAGGAAGACAGTGGTCTGCATGCCAAGAGTCCTCAAAATGAAACCCACATTGCCAGTACCTTGATCTTGCATTTCCCAGCCCCCAGAACAATGAGAAATAAATTTCTGTTGTTTAAGACACTCAGTATGTGTTATCGGTATGGCAGCCTGAGCAGACTAATGCAGTACTGTAATTACAACAGCCCCAGCTACTGCATCCTGAGATCCATCAATCACCATGTGGGAGCTGAGGCCACTCTTCCCACCAGCCACTCTGCACTAATCATTGAACGTGACAGGAATACAAAGGCAGGCCTGTTCCTGGGAGAGGTAGAACTCCTTTGATGGGGCACTTTGGCTCTAGACTCCCCATCAGGCTTACCCAAATTTCTTAGAATGCACCACAGTCTCAGACTTTTCCTTCCCTCTCTTCTCCACAGCAATCACACCTGCGCTGCAGTCTGACAGCATTCCCAACCTGCTCCATCTCCTTCCTCATTTTCCCTCATAGATGTTTTCCCCAACAAACCTTTGGTATGTGTAACACCATCATGGTATCTGCTTCTCAGAAGACCCAAACTAACATAACTCCTTAGAAAAAGGAAAGGAGATCAAGTCAACAAGTTATGTGGCAGAAAAAAAACCAGCTGTCAGTTAACAAGAATAGTTAGAATATTACAGAAAACTCAAACGTTAGCTACATATATGACAAACTTATCTGTCTAATCACTTAAAGTGGTTTTGACTGTGACAGCCAAGGGAATTGAGCTTTCTTTGAAACCACTGTTTCTTTGAAACTTTAGTTTATTGAAAACTGCTACTCGGTCTCAAAATACGTCCAGTTTTAGCTTCTCATCACAACTCTACCCCAATCTTAAACAAGACAAAATCAACTGATGGTCTTAGTGACTGTCCTTTATCAAGGACATGCTAATAAAGTTGTTGAAAAAAATCAGGTCACAGAGACCATGAAGAAGGACATTGAGCTACCAAGGACCTTGAGGGACAGGCTGTATCTGGATAGCTCTAGAAACATCTTACTTTATTTAATTACTTAAAGTAATTCAGTCCATCAGTTTACTTCAGGCAGGAACAGAGTGTGTAACAACAGCACTTAATCTCATCTTGACTCCTCACTGCAGCTTTAGTTTGAATTATGGGATGTTCTGTCATTACCCATTTGCAGCAGTGACTCTGTGACCACAGCAGTGTGGCTTGAGATTGGTCAACACCTCATAAACTTTCTTCCAAGAACTCTGGACAATCTGTCTGAAGAGTCATGTCATGTGGAACACTTTGAGCTTCCTAAGCTCTAGAACTGAAAATCTAAAGTGCTTTGGATCCTCTTCTTAAACAGATGGTCATGCCTTCCAACTCTGAACTGCAGTTTACTCTTTGGTAGTTGTTTTTATAAAAACAAAAGAAAGGGACTCAGGGAATCCATAGGTTTCATTTCTCTATGGAAAAAGGACAACCTACTTTGGTTCAGGCTGACTCTCTAAAGTAGATGTTTATGTACACTCTGCTATATTTAAAATAGGTAACCAACAAGGACCTTCCTGTACAGGAACTCTGCTTAATACTCTGTAATAACCTAAATGGGAAAGTAATTTGAAAAAGAATAGATACATGTATATGTATAACTAAATCACTTTGCTGTACATGTGAAACTAACACATCATTAATCAACTATGCTCCAATATAAAAAAAATTAAAAAATAAAATAAAATAGACATTTATTCTCTGACTGTATCACTAGAAAGCCCTATTATATTTCCCTAGTCCATTCACTCGCTCATTCGAATTCACTCATTTTCCTTTATCCTCAAACCTCCAATACCTCCTCCCAATCTTCCCTCACAGCTGAAGACGTTGCTACTCTCCTGAGAAAACGGAAGCAATCAGCAGAGAACTTCCACATATTCCTATCATCACAAACTGATACACCTACCAGCATCATGCACATACGCTCTGCCTTCCTGTTACTGTGTGGACTGCCCATGCTCATAGCGAAAGCCGAGCATGCACCCTCCACCAGCCCCCATTCTCACCTTTGCAAGGCTGTAACATCTTTGTTCTCTCCTACATCATCAGCTTCCCCATCACCCCTGGATCATTCTCTTCAGCACACAGGCATGCTATTGTTTTGCCAATCTTTAAAAACAACCAAAATACAACCCCAACCCCATCCATGACAACAACAACAAAACTTTTACTCTTCCCGCCCCAGAAACTGCCCCATATCTCTGTTTCCCTTCACAGCAACGTACAGCCTCAGAAGTACTGCCTGTATTCATTGCCTCGAATTCCTCTCCTTCCATCCTCTCTCCAGTGAGACTTTCCCCACATCACCACCAAAATTGCTCTTGTCAAGGTCAACAATGACTACAGCATTCCTAAATCTAAGGTTAATTCTTAATCCTCATCCTATTTGACCCATCGGCAGCATTCGACCCCGTTGAATGCTCCCTCCTCCCTGACATACGTTTTTCCCCTTGAATTCCAGGCTCCCACACACTCCTGGTTTCTGTCCTAACTCCCTGGTTGCTCCTCAGCCTCCACTGATGTGTCCTATTCTTTCCCCTGTGGAACACCACAGGACCCAGCTTGGGCCTGTTCTCTTCTCCATCAATGCTCACTCTCTTGGTGATCTCACCCAGTCTCACAGCTTTAAGCAACATCTATAACCCGACGATTCTCAGATTGCATCTGCACCCTGAACCTCTCCCTTGAACTCCAGACTCATATCCACTCACCGGCCCCACATATCCACTTCAATGTCTAAAAGAAAGTTGAAACTGAACATCTCAAAAAACCAAATGGGGCTTCCCTAGTGGCGCAGTGGTTGAGAGTCTGTCTGCCGACGCAGGGGACACGGGTTCGTGCCCCGGTCCGGGAAGATCCCACATGCCGCGGAGCGGCTGGGCCCGTGAGCCATGGCCGCTGAGCCTGCGTGTCTGGAGCCTGTGCTCCGCAACGGGAGAGGCCACAACAGTGAGAGGCCCGCGTACCGCAAAACAAACAAACAAACAAAAATCCAAATGACCTTCCCCATCTCAGATAATGGCGATTCCATCCTTCTAGCTGCTCAGGCCAAACATTATAGGTCCTCTCTCTTTCTCCTACTCTCCTGTTCAATTTGTCAATTTGACCTCTTCTCAATACTTCTGCTGCTGGTCCAAACCACCATCATCTCTCATCAGGATTATTGCAGTCGTCTCCTAACTGGTTGTTCCACTCTCACCTTTGTCCCTCTTCCATTAATTTTCAACATGGCAGCAAATTATTTTAAAAGAGAAGCCAAATCTTATCACCTTTGTGCTCAAAACTCTCCACTGGCCCCCACTTCTTTTAAAAGAAAAAGCCAAGGCCTTCCCACTACATAATCTGGCCACTTCTTTGTTCTGATCTCTTACTAACCTCCTTCACTCAACCTCACTCCAGCCACACCAATATCCTTACTTTTCCTCAACTCAACACAGCATGCTTCTACCCAAGGGCCTTTGCACTGATTTTTTTCTCTGCCTTAATTGTTCTTTCCACAGATGGTCTTCCAAGCTCCCTTCCTCCAATATTTTCCTCTCTGTGCCTCATCTTCCTCATTGGTAAATTGATAAACTTGAGATAACAGTATTATCCAACTCACATGTATATGTTAGACTGTTTTGGCATCAGTGGAATCACAATGTGCACATCATTCTACAATTCTCTTTTTAACATTAAAATTAGTCTCTGAAATGCCACATATCACTTTATGTGAGCTTTCTCATTTTTACCTCATTTATTTTAACTGCTGCATTGTATTGGACAGTATAGATATATAATACTTTATTTATAAGAACACTCATAACCTATTTTCCCCAATTAAAAAAAAAAACAATTCTCTAAGTCCTCTTTGTGCACAAAAGCAAGTGTTTATTTAGGATTTGTCTCTAAAAGTGGAATTATCGGGTTAAGGCATGTGGTTATTTCTAAAAGAGATAGTAAGAAAATGCTCCCCATAAAAGTCATGCTTGTTTACATACCTACACATTTCTCCACAACTTCTCCACCACTGGATATTAGTCACCTTTAATCTTTGCCAATCAAAAGAGCAATTCTATAACTTCCCAATGATTTGAAATGTCATCTTTACCATATACTAAAAGACTATATATATTCAAGAGCCATATCTCATCCTATTGGTGTTTTTGTATGTTTTAATGCCTGACAAGAAAAATACCTCCCTTGCCAGGGGCTGGGAAGTGGGAAATGGGGACAAACTTTATAAGTCAAAGGGTACAAACTTTCATTTATAAGAAAAGTAACTTCTGAGGCTCTAATGCACAGCATGGTGCATTTTTAGTTAATAATAAAGTATTGTATGCTTGAAAGTCACTGAGGGTGGATCTTAAGCATTCTCACCACACACACACACACACAAAGAGTTAACTATGTGAGGTGATGGATGTGTCAGTTATCTTGATCTTGGTAATCATTCCACAGTGTACATGTATATATAATCATCTCATTGTGCACTTTAAATATATACAATTATATTTGTCAATTTTTCTGAGTAAAGTTGGGGGGAAAAGACAAATACCTTCCATTACTCTTTTCTGGAATTTTTCAGAACTATTCTTGCTTGTTTATTTTTCCATATAGTCTTTAGAATCAGACTGTCAAGTTCCAACAAAAGTCCTACTGGTAAATTTTGGAGGGGGATCATGTTAAATTTACAGATTAATTTAGGGAGAAATAACATGTTCATGTTCATGATGTTGAATCTCTTGTCCAAAAGCATGGCGTGCCTTTCCATTTATTCATGTCTTCTTTTTACATCCTTCATACGCCTATTCAAGTTTTATATTGATCACTCATGTTTCTCGCTATTGTTAAGCGCCACGTTTTCTTATATTAGGGCATCTAGCAAGCCATATACATAAAGATGTCTCTGTTTATTAATTTTGTGCCAGACAACTAGATGAATTCTGTTATTGTTTGTGAAAACATTTCAGTTTTTTCTCATGGATTTTCTAGGAGAATAATCATACCAGCTCCATATAGTAATAATTCAATCTCCTTCAATTTGATTTTTATGTCTATTTTTGCCTATTTTATCTTTTCTCTCACTGTGCTTGCCAGTACTTACAGCATAGTTGAAGAATCATTATTAGTGGGAATAGGGATGCTTCTAGTGGACATGTGTCATTGTTTTTAGTGCCCAGCATCTTAACCCCTTTCTAGGTTTGGGGAATGACCCAACTGATGAGTCATGGTAGACAAAAATCATCTCCTCTAAAGGAGGTGAAAATGCTAGATATTTACTTTGCTAGCCTCTCTTACAGTTAGAGCACAAGCTTGTGACATAGGCTCTGTCACTCAGATGCACCCCAGCCAGGAGTTGGTAATACAAGATGGAAGGCAGGGAATTCTCTCCTTGTGCCAGTTGGAGCAATAATGGCCACAAATTGGAGCTGGTACAGATGGCACAGTGGTAAAAGCAAATGCTTTGACTAAGATTAATCCTTTCACACTATTTTCTATTTCTGCTAGGGTAGTTGGTCTGTAGATTTTTAAAAATCTATTCATTATCTTATTCATTGATGGGGTATTCTTTAATATATCTTAGTTTTATATACAGTTTTATACATTTCTAGGAAGAAGTCTCAGGCAACTTTCATTAAATTTATTGCTAGAGGAGCCGGAGGAAGATGGCGGAAGAGTAAGACGCGGAGATCACCTTCCTCCCCACAGATACATCAGAAATTCATCTACACGTGGAACAACTCCAACAGAACACCTACTGAACGCTGACAGAAGACCTCAGACCCCCCAAAAGGCAAGAAACTCCCCACATACCTGGGTAGGTCAAAAGAAAAAAAGAATAAACAGAGACAATAGGATATGGACGGGACCTGCACCAGTGGGAGGGAGCCGTGAAGGAGGGAAGGTTTCTACACACTACAAGCCCCTTCGAGGGCGGAGACTGCAGGTGGCGGAGGGGGAAAGCTTCGGAGTAGCGGAGGAGAGCACAGCAACAGGGGTGTGGAGGGCAAAGCAGAGAGATTTTGGCACAGAGGATCGGTGCCCTCAGGCACACACCAGCCCGAGAGACTTGTCTGCTCGGCCGCCAGGGCGGGCGGGGCTGGGAGCTGAGGCTCGGGTATCGGCTTTCAGTCGGAGCGCAGGGAGAGGTCTGGGGCTGGCGGCAGGAAGAGACCCTGAAGGGGTTAGTGCTAGCCCGGAGGGAGTCCGGGGAAAGGGTCTGGAGCTACCGGAGAGGCAAGAGACTTTTTTCCCTTTTGTTGCCTGGTGCGCGAGGAGAGGGCATTCCCCTCCCTCCCCTCTGCCTGAGTGAGCCAGAGCCCCCGAATCAGCGGCTCCTTTAAGCCCGTCCTGTCTGAGCGAAGAACGGACGCCCTCCGGCGACCTACGCGCAGAGGCGGGGCCAGGTCCAAGGCTGAGACCCGGGAGCTGTGAGAGCAGAGACAGGGAAATCTCTCTGTGCAGCCTCCGAGGCAGCGGATTAAAGCTCCACGGTCCATTTGATGTGCCCTGCGTCTGTGGAGTGCATGAATGGACAGCGAATCATCCCAAATTGAGGAAGTGGTCCTTGAGGACAAGATTTAAGACTTTCCCCCCTTTTTTTTTCCTCTTTTTACAACGAATTATCTCAAATTAAGGAGGTGGACTTAGCAAGATTTCAGACTTTTCGCCCTTTTCCTCTTTTTACAACGAATTATCCCAAATCGAGGAGGTGGACTTGGAGAGCAAGATTTTTGATTTTTCCCCCTGCTCTCTTTTTGTGAATGTGTATGTGTAATCTTCTGTGTAAGATTCTCTCTGTATAGCTTTGCTTCCACCATATGTCCCAGGGTTCTTTCGGTCCGTGTTTTTTTTCAATAATTACTTTTTAATTTTAATAACGCTACTATATTTCATACTTTATTCTATTTTACTTTACCTGCTCTTTCTTTTTTTCCTCCCTTCCCTTCCTCCCTCCCTCCCTCCGCTCCTCCTTTCCTTCTTTCTTTTTCTTTCCTCCATCCCTCCCTCCCTCCCACCCTTCTTCTTTCCACTTTCTTTTTCTTTCCTTCCTCCCTCCCTCCCTCCCTCCTGTCTTTCTTTCTTTCTTTCCTTCCTCCCTCCCTCCCTCTCTTCTTCCATTCGCTCTTCCTTTTGCTTTCATTCCTCCCTCCCTCCCTCCTTTCTTTCCTTTCTTTCCATCCTTCCTCCCTCCCTCCTTTCTTTCTTTCTTCCTTCCTTCCTTCCTTACTTCCCTTCTTCCTTTCTTTCAATCTCTCTTTCTTTCTTCTACTAATTATTTCTTTCTACTTTTTCTCACTGTTATTCTGAGCCGGGTGGATGAAAGGCTCTTGGTGCTGCAGCCAGGAGTTAGTGCTGTGCCTCTGAAGTGGGAGAGCCAACTTCAGGACACGGGTCCACAAGAGACCTCCCAGCTCCACATAATATCAAGCAGCGAAAATCTCCCAGGAATCTCCATCTCAACACCAGCACCCAGCTTCAGTCAACGACCAGCAAGCTACAGTGCTGGTCAACCTATGCCAAGCAACTAGCAAGGCAGGAACACAACCCCACCCATTAGCAGAGAGGCTACCTAAAAACATAATAAGGCCACAGGCACCCCAAAACACACCACCAGACGTGGACCTGTCCACCAGAAAGACAAGATCGAGCTTCAACCACCAGAACACAGGCATTAGTCCCCCCCACCAGGAAGCCTACACAACCTACTGAAACAACCTTAGCCACGGGGGACAGACACCAAAAACAACGGGAACTACGAATCTGCAGCCTGCAAAAAGGAGACCCCAAACACAGTAACATAAGCAAAATGAGAAAGCAGAAAAACACACAGCAGGTGAAGGAGCAAGATAAAAACCTACCAGACCTAACAAATGAAGAGGTAATAGGCAGTCTACCTGAAAAAGAATTCAGAATAATGATAGTAAAGCTGATCCAAGATTCTATTTCCAAGATCCATAATCTTGGAAATAGAATAGACAATATGCAAGAAACAGTTAACAAGGACATAGAAGAACTAAAGATGAATCAAGCATCGATTAAAAACACAATAAATGAAATGAAAAATACTCTAGATGGGATCAATAGCAGAATAACTGAGGCAGAAGAACGGATAAGTGAGGTGGAAGATAAAATAGTGGAAATAACTGATGCAGAGAAAAATAAAGAAAAAAGAATGAAAAGAACAGAGGACAGTCTCAGAGACCTCTGGGACAACATTAAACGCACCAACATTCGAATTATAGGGGTTCCAGAAGAAGAAGAGAAAAAGAAAGGGACTGAGAAAATATTTGAAGAGGTTATAGTTGAAAACTTCCCTAATATGGGAAAGGAAATAGTTAATCAAGTCCAGGAGGCACAGAGAGTCCCATACAGAATAAATCCAAGAAGAAATACGCCAAGACACATATTAATCAAACTGTCAAAAATTAAACACAAAGAAATCATATTAAAAGCAGCAAGGGAAAAACAACAAATAACACACAAGGGAATCCCCATCAGGTTAACAGCTGATCTCTCAGCAGAAACTCTACAAGCCAGAAGGGAGTGGCAGGACATAATTAAAGTGATGAAGGAGAGAAACCTGCAACCAAGATTACTCTACCCAGCAAGGATCTCATTCAGATTTGATGGAGAAATTAAAACGTTTACAGACAAGCAAAAGCTGAGAGAGTTCAGCACCACCAAACCAGCTTTACAACAAATGCTAAAGGAACTTCTCTAGGCAAGAAACACAACAGAAGGACTATACCTACAATAACGAACCCAAAGCCATTAAGGAAATGGGAATAGGAACATACATATCAATAATTACCTTAAATGTAAATGGACTAAATGCTCCCACCAAAAGACACAGAGTGGCTGAATGGATACAAAAACAAGACCCATATATATGCTGTCTACAAGAGACCCACTTCAGACCTAGAGACACATACAGATTGAAAGTAAGGGGATGGAAAAAGATATTCCATGCAAATGGAAATCAAAAGAAAGCTGGAGTAGCAATTCTTATATCAGACAAAATAGACTTTAAAATAAAGACTATTAGAAGAGACAAAGAAGGACACTACATAACGATAAAGGGATCCATCCAAGAAGAAGATATAACAATTGTAAATATTTATGCACCCAACATAGGAGCACCTCAATACATAAGGCAAATACTAACAGCCATAAAAGGGGAAATCGACAGTAACACAATCATAGTAGGGGACTTTAACACCCCACTTTCACCAATGGACAGATCATCCAAAATGAAAATAAATAAGGAAACACAAGCTTTAAATGATACATTAAACAAGATGGACTTAATTGATATTTATAGGACATTCCACCCAAAAACAACAGAATACACATTTTTCTCAAGTGCTCATGGAACATTCTCCAGGATAGATCATATCTTGGGTCACAAATCAAGCCTTGGTAAATTTAAGAAAATTGAAATTGTATCAAGTATCTTTTCCGACCACAATGCTATGAGACTAGACATCAATTACAGGAAAAGATCTGTAAAAAATACAAACACATGGAGGCTAAACAATACACTACTCAATAATGAAGTGATCACTGAAGAAATCAAAGAGGAAATTAAGAAATACTTAGAAACAAATGACAATGGAGACACGACGACCCAAAACCTATGGGACGCAGCAAAAGCAGTTCTAAGGGGGAAGTTTATAGCAATACAATCCCACCTTAAGAAACAGGAAACATTTCGAGTAAACAACCTGACCCTGCACCTAAAGCAATTAGAGAAAGAAGAACAAAAAACCCCCAAAGTTAGCAGAAGGAAAGAAATCATAAAGATCAGATCAGAAATAAATGAAAAAGAAATGAAGGAAACGATAGCAAAGATCAACCAAACTAAAAGCTGGTTCTTTGAGAAGATAAACAAAATTGACAAACCATTAGCCAGACTCATCAAGAAAAGAAGGGAGAAGACTCAAATCAGTAGAATTAGAAATGAAAAAGGAGAAGTAACAACTGACACTGCAGAAATACAAAAGATCATGAGAGATTACTATAAGCAACTCTATGCCAATAAAATGGACAACCTGGAAGAAATGGACAAATTCTTAGAAATGCACAACCTACCAAGACTGACTCCGGAAGAAATAGAAAATATGAATAGACCAATCACAAGCACTGAAATTGAAACTGTGATTAAAAATCTTCCATCAAACAAAAGCCCAGGACCAGATGGCTTCACAGGCGAATTCTATCAAACATTTAGAGAAGAGCTAACACCCATCCTTCTCAAACTCTTCCAAACAATATCAGAGGAAGGAACACTCCCAAACTCATTCTACGAGGCCACCATCACCTTGATACCAAAACCAGGCAAGGATGTCACAAAGAAAGAAAACTACAGGCCAATATCACTGATGAACATAGATGCAAAAATCCTCAACAAAATACTAGCAAACAGAATTCAACAGCACATTAAAAGGATCATACACCATGATCAAGTGGGGTTTATTCCAGGAATGCAAGGATTCTTCAATATACGCAAATCAATCAATGTGATACACCATATTAACAAGTTGAAGGAGAAAAGCCATATGATCATCTCAATAGATGCAGAGAAAGCTTTCGACAAAATTCAACACCCATTTATGATAAAAACCCTGCAGAAAGTAGGCATAGAGGGAACTTTCCTCAACATAATAAAGGCCATATATGACAAACCCACAGCCAACATTGTCCTCAATGGTGAAAAACTGAAACCATTTCCACTAAGATCAGGAACAAGACAAGGTTGCCCACTCTCACCACTCTTATTCAACATAGTTTTGGAAGTTTTAGCCACAGCAATCAGAGAAGAAAAGGAAATAAAAGGAATCCAAGTTGGAAAAGAAGAAGTAAAGCTGTCACTGTTTGCAGATGACATGATACTATACATAGAGAATCCTAAAGATGCTACCGAAAAACTACTAGAGCTAATCAATGAATTTGGTAAAGTAGCAGGATACAAAATTAATGTACAGAAATCTCTGGCATTCCTGTACACTAATGATGAAAAATCTGAAAATGAAATCAAGAAAACACTCCCATTTACCATTGCAACAAAAAGAATAAAATATCTAGGAATAAACCTACCTAAGGAGACAAAAGACCTGTATGCAGAAAATTATAAGACACTGATGAAAGAAATTAAAGATGATATAAATAGATGGAGAGATATACCATGCTCCTGGATTGGAAGAATCAATATTGTGAAAATGACTCTACTACCCAAAGCAATCTACAGATTCAATGCAATCCCTATCAAACTACCACTGGCATTTTTCACAGAAGTAGAACAAAAAATTTCAAAATTTGTTTGGAAAAACAAAAGACCCTGAATAGCCAAAGCAATCTTGAGAACGAAAAACGGAGCTGGAGGAATCAGGCTGCCTGACTTCAGACTATACTACAAAGCTACAGTAATTAAGACAGTGTGGTACTGGCATAAAAACAGAAAGATAGATCAGTGGATCAGGATAGAAAGCCCAGAGATAAACCCACGCACATATGGCCAACTTATCTTTGATAAAGGAGGCAGGAATGTACAGTGGAGAAAGGACAGCCTCTTCAATAAGTGGTGCTGGGAAAACTGGACAGGGACATGTAAAAGTATGAGATTAGATCATTCCCTAACACCATACACAAAAATAAGCTCAAAATGGATTAAAGACCTAAATGTAAGGCCAGAAACTATCAAACTCTTAGAGGAAAACATAGGTAGAACACTCTATGACATAAATCACAGCAAGATCCTTTTGGACCCACCTCCTAGAGAAATGGAAATAAAAACAATGATAAACAAATGGGACCTAATGAAACTTCAAAGCTTTTGCACAGCAAAGGAAACCATAAACAAGACCAAAAGACAACCCTCAGAATGGGAGAAAATATTTGCAAATGAAGCAACTGACAAAGGATTAATCTCCAAAATTTATAAACAGCTCATGCAGCTCAATAGCAAAAAAACAAACAACCCAATCCAAAAATGGGCAGAAGACTTAAATAGGCATTTCTCCAAAGAAGATATACAGACTGCCAACAAACACATGAAAGAATGCTCAACATCATTAATCATTAGAGAAATGCAAATCAAAACTACAATGAGATATCATCTCACACCAGTCAGAATGGCCATCATCAAGAAATCTAGAAACAATAAATGCTGGAGAGGGTGTGGAGAAAAGGGAACACTCTTGCACTGCTGGTGGGAATGTGAATTGGTACAGCCACTATGGAGAACAGTATGGAGGTTCCTTAAAAAACTAAAAATAGAACTACCATATGACCCAGCAATCCCACTACTAGGCATATACCCTGAGAAAACCATAATTCAAAAAGAGACATGTACCAAAATGTTCATTGCAGCTCTATTCACAATAGCCCGGAGCTGGAAACAACCTAAGTGTCCATCATCGGATGAATGGATAAAGAAGATGTGGCACATATATACAATGGAATATTACTCAGCCATAAAAAGGAACGAAACTGAGCTATTTGTAATGAGGTGGATAGACCTAGAGTCTGTCATACAGAGTGAAGTAAGTCAGAAAGAGAAAGACAAATACCGTATGCTAACACATATATATGGAATTTAAAAAAAAAAAAAAATGTCATGAAGAACCTAGGGGTAAAACGGGAATAAAGACACAGACCTACTTGAGAATGGACTTGAGGATATGGGGAAGGGGAAGGGGAAGCTGTGACAAAGGGAAAGAGAGGCATGGACATATATACACTACCAAACGTAAGGTAGATAGATAGTGGGAAGCAGCCGCAGAGCACAGGGAGATCAGCTCGGTGCTTTGTGACCGCCTGGAGGGGTGGGATGGGGAGGATGGGAGGGAGGGAGATGCATGAGGGAGGGGATGTGGGAACAGATGTATATGTATGACTGATTCACTTTGTTATAAAGCAGAAACTAATAAAAAAAAAATTTATTGCTAGATATTTAGAGTTGTTAATAAGATGGTAAATAATACATTTTAATTATTCTTTTTTAATTTGTTACAAATATATAGAAATGAAATTGATTTATTATATTTCATTTGTTACATCTAATGGTTTATCTGCAGATTTCTACATACATAATCACATCATCCGTGAATAATGAGTTCTATTTCTTCCCTTCCAAATCTCATACCTTTAAATTTATTTCACCAGTTAAGACCTCCAGTACAATGTTGAATAAAAACAATTTTTGTAGACATCTTTCTCTTATTACCAGTCTCAGAGGGAAATCTCATAAAATTTCACAACAGATCTGATATTTGTCTTATTTGGATATTTTTGATTTGGCTTTTTAGGTTTATCAGATTAAGGATATTTTCTTCTAAGATTGTTTTTTTTTTTTTTTTTTTTTTTGGTGGTACGCGGGCCTCTCACTGTTGTGGCCTCTCCCGTTGTGGAGCACAGGCTCCTGACGCGCAGGCTCAGCAGCCATGGCTCACGGGCCTAGCCGCTCCACAGCAAGTGGGATCTTCCCGCACCGGGGCACGAACCCGTGTCCCCTGCATCGGCAGGTGGACTCTCAACCACTGTGCCACCAGGGAAGCCCTAAGATTGTTTTTAATTATTAATAGATGCTGAATTTATATCAAATGCTCTTTCTGCATCTACCAAGATGGCCATATGATTTTTCTCCTTTATTTTATTATCTGGTTAATTACATTGATTGATTTTTTAATGTTAACCCAGTCTCACGTTCTCTAAATAAACTACATTTAGTCATGATGTATCATCCTTCTAAGTATCACTAGATTTGATTTAAAAAATTTGATTAGGATTTTTTGCATCTGTGTTCGTGAAAGACATTGATTTGCTTTTTTCTTTTCTGTAATATTCTTTGTAGATTTTGAGATCAAGATTGTATAAGCATCAAAAATCTTTGGAAACTTTTTCTTTTTTTGTTCTCTTCTCTGGAAGAGTTTGTGTTAAATTTTGTGTTATTTCTTCATTTGATGAAGGGTAGAATTCACCAGTGACTAAGTTCCATTTTGTTCTTCTTTAAGAAGTTTTATTTAAGGGAATAGGCTTTGTTTGTGGAAAGGTTTTTGTTTTTTTTTTTGGTTGGTTGGTTGGTTGGTTGGTGGGTTTTTGTTTTTTACATTACACCCCCAACACTTATTTATCTTATAATTACAAGTTTCTACTTTTGACCACCTTCATCCATTTCACCCACTTCCCCCCAACCTCTGGCAAACACCAATCTGTTCTCTGTATCTAAGAGTTCAAGGTTTTTTTTAGATTCTAAATATAAGTGAGATCATACAGTAGATGTCTTTCTTTGTCTGACTTATTTCACTTAGTATAATGCCCTCAAATAGTTCCATCCATGTTGATGAACTCTTAAGTTGTTTCCATGTCTTGGCTATTATAAATAATGCTGCAATAAACATGCAGGCGTGGTGTGCTGCTTTCTTTTCAAAACAGTGTTTTTGTTTCCTTCAAATAAATACCCAGAAGTGAAATTGCTGGATCATATCATAATTCTATTTTTAGTTTTTTGAGGAATCTCCATCCTGTTTTCCATAGTGGTGGCACCAATGTACATTCCCACCAACAGAGTACAAAGGTTCCCTTTTCTCCACATCATCGCCAACACTTGATATTTCTTCTCTTTTTGATAACAGCCATTCTAACAGGTGTGAGCATCGCCAACACTTGATATTTCTTCTCTTTTTGATAACAGCCATTCTAACAGGTGTGAGGTGATAGCACATTTGGTTTTTTTTTTTTAACGTCTTTATTGGTGTAAAATTGCTTTACAGTGGTGTGTTAGTTTCTGCTTTATAACAAAGTGAATCAGTTATACATATACATGTATCCCCATATCTCCTCGATCTTGGGTCTCCCTCCCACCCTCCCTATCCCACCACTCTAGGTGGTCACAAAGCACTGAGCTGATCTCTCTGTGCTATGCGGCTGCTTCCCACTAGCTATTTTACATTTGGTAGTATATATAAGTCCAAGCACATTTGGTTTTGATTTGCGTTTCCCTGATGATTAATCATGCTGAGCACCTTTTTAATGTACCTGCTGGTCATTAGTATGTCTCCTTGGGAAAAATGTTAATTCAGATCCTCTGTTGGTTTTTAAATCAGATTGTTGGGATTTTTGCTATTGAGTTGTATAAGTTCTTTATGTATTTTGGATATTAACCCTTACTAGATATATAATTTGCAAATATTTTCTCCCATTCCATAGGTTGCCTTTTCAGTTTGATGATGGTTGCCTTTCCTGTACAGAAGTGTTTTTGTTTAATGTAGTCCTATTTGTTTCTGGTGGAAAGGTTTTTTATTACACGTTCAATCCCTTCAACAGATAGAGAACTGTGCAGACTTTACATTTAGCTAAGTTCTAATAATTTTTTTCTAATAATTTTTCTATTTTATCTAAACTTTCAAATTTATTGGCATGAATTTGTTTATATTATATATATTATATATATGTTATATATATATTTAAGGGAAGGGGTTGTATTTGTGGAACGGTTTTTGTTTGTTTAGTTGGTTGGGTGTCTTTTAGTTTGTTTGTTTTACTTTATATTCCTAGGACTTATAACTGGAAGTTTTTACGTTTTGAACACTTTCACCCTTTCTACATATATATATATATATATATATATATATATATATATATGGGGGGCTGTGTTTTCTTAAAAATAGTTTTAGGTTCTCAGTACAATTTAAAGGAAAGTACAAAGAGTTCCCATACACCCTCTGCCCAACCCCACATCCTACCCCAGTATTGACGTTCCCCACCAGAGTGGTGCATTTGTTACAATCGATGAACCTACACTGACACATCACTATCATCCTAAATTGATAGTTTACATTAGGGTTCCCTCTTGTCCATTCTATGGATTTGCACAAATGTAATGACATGTATATCATTATAGTATCACACAGAGTATTTTCACTGCCTTAAAAATTCTCTGTGCTTCCTTTTATCTTTTTAATGCTTTATGATATATTTACTTTTATTCCTAACACTGGCTATTTTCACCTTCTCCCCTTATTTCTTGATCAGAAAATAAAGATCATCAGCTTCTGGATTCTTCACAAGGTAGACTCTCCCTACACCGCCTAACGGACAGAAAACCTATGGCTTGTCTCTGTGATTCCTTGTTCAGTCCCTGGTGCCTTTCAACTTCATGCAAAGCATGGGAACCCTATCCTGGTATTGCTGGGTTTGCCTCCCAGGCATTTACTTTGGAGAATTGTGCCTTGCCAGTTTCATTTAAATTCTCTACTCACAGGGACCCTTTTGGAATCTTCCTGCATCTCTATTTACATTTCACTGCAGTTGTTAGTGGTTTCTCCTATA